>NW_018404172.1:696250-749547 GCF_002113885.1 Mizuhopecten yessoensis
ACGCAATAAATCTACACCAGACACAATCCGCCATCCTCTATACAATCTACAACAGACACAATCCGCCACCCTCTATACAATCTACACCAGACACAATCCGCCACACGCAATAAATCTACACCAGACACAATCCGCCATCCTCTATACAATCTACAACAGACACAATCCGCCCCCCTCTATACAATCTAAACCAGACACAATCCGCCACCCTCTGTACAATCTACACCAGACACAATCCGCCAACCTCTGTACAACCTACACCGGACACAATCCGCCACCCTCTATACAATCTACCCCAGACACAATCCGCAACCCTCTATACAATCTACACCGGACAAAATCCGCCCCCCTCTATACAATCTACCCCGGACACAATCCGCCTCCCTCTGTACAATCTCCCCCAGACACAACCCGCCCCCCTCTATACAACCTACCCCAGACACAATCCGCCCCCCTCTGTACAATCTACACCAGCCACAATCAGCCACCCTCTATACAAACTACACCAGCCACAATCCGCCACCCTCTATAAATCTACACCGGACACAATCCCCCACCCTCTATACAATCTACCCCAGACGCAATCCGCCACCCTCTGTACAAACTACACCAGACACAATCCGCCATCCTCTGTACAATCTACACCGGACACAACCCGCCAACCTCTATACAAACTACACCAGACACAACCCGCCACCCTCTATACAAACTATACCATACACAATCAGCCTCCCTCTATACAAACTACACCAGCCACAATCCGCCACCCTCTATAAATCTACACCAGACACAATCCGCCATCCTCTATACAATCTACAACAGACACAATCCGCCACCCTCCGTACAATCTACACCAGACACAATATTAATCCGCCACTCTCTGTACAATCTACACCAGACACCATCCGCCACCCTCTGTACAATCTCCACCGGACACAATCCGCCAACCTCTATACAATCTACACCAGACATAATCCGCCCCCCTCTATAAATCTACACCGGACACAATCCCCCACCCTCTATACAATCTCCACCCGACACAATCCGCCACCCTCTGTACAATCTACCCCGGACACAATCCGCCTCCCTCTGTACAATCTCCCCCAGACACAACCCGCCCCCCTCTATACAATCTACCCCAGACACAACCCGCCAACCTCTGTACAATCTACCCCAGACACAATCCGCAACCCTCTATACAATCTACACCGGACAAAATCCGCCCCCCTCTATACAATCTAAACCAGACACAATCCGCCACCCTCTATTCAAACTACACCAGACACAACCCGCCACCCTCTGTACAACCTACACCGGACACAACCCGCCAACCTCTATACAAACTACCCCAGACCCAATCCGCCATCCTCTATACAATCTACAACAGACACAATCCGCCACCCGCTATACAATCAAAACCAGACACAACCCGCCTCCCTCTGTACAATCTCCCCCAGACACAACCCGCCCCCCTCTGTACAATCTACCCCAGACACAACCCGCCCCCCTCTATACAATCTACCCCAGCCACCATCCGCCACCCTCTGTACAATCTCCACCGGACACAATCCGCCAACCTCTATACAAACTACCCCAGACACAATCTGCCACCCTCTGTACAATCTACCCCAGACACAACCCGCCCCCCTCTATACAATCTACCCCGGACACAATCCGCCTCCCTCTGTACAATCTCCCCCAGACACAACCCGCCCCCCCCTATACAATCTACCCCAGACACAACCCGCCCCCCTCTGTACAATCTACCCCAGACACAACCCGCCCCCCTCTATACAACCTCCCCCCGACACAATCCGCCACCCTCTATACAAACTACACCACCAATACGCAGTCTGAATCTAATCAAACTTTAAACACACATAACAAAGTATGATGACACGGATTTTGTTATGGTTATACAATAGAAGCGTAATACAAGTTCTAACTCGCAATATTTGACAATTATGAACGCACGCCGGAAATGTCACGTCCAATATGTTAGACGAGTTGCTTCCCTTTGTTCTAGGAAATGGTGAATATTTTAAACAAAGTTATCAAACGTCCTCATTTTATCAACATTTGTACAAAGCTTAGCATATCTGTGTAGTTACAACAATTATCACACCACTATTTAAGCACAAATCTGCGTATTGTCATAGCCTCACAATGTTTATACAAACAATCTAAAATTGATTAAATTGAACATTTTGGTAATAAATCAACGGTATTACATTAAAAAGTATTTATCAAGAAAATTAATTTCTTGAGCATAAATTAACTCGCTTAATATCAAATTAACGTACATGTCTGCCCTACTTCGTATTGACCAATGTCGGTCAGCAGATACCGATAGTTTATTAAAGACTCACCTTCGCATATATACATGCAATGATACAACAAAATATACATACAACATATGACGAAAGCCACTTTAAAAGAGTTACGAGACTAAAAATAATTAAAATGCATGTAAAAACACTTCGCTTTAAAGGGAACCTGCTTTTAAAAGGCTATAGGCTATACAGAGAAGCTAGTTTAGACCAAAAAGTTATATTATTACACGAACATCAATATACAGTAATCAGCGATACATTAAAGGATAACGACGTTTAAGAATAGCTGTTAGAGCACTGCATTTATCATAGTTCTTGTTCGATCAAACTAACTGTAACTTCTCCTTATGACTAAATTTCATAAAATGACTATTAATTTCCGTGCATTTATCATATTCCATGAATCGCGTCAGCGATTCTTGTCAAACATGTCCAGAAAGCCAATGTTGTTATAACCTCATGAATGCTGAAAAAGTAAATTTCATTCGATGCAAGCATAAATAAAAAAAAATACAGTTTTTTTTTCTATTTATACATGGGGGCAACGCAGAAGAGAGATTAGCATGTTTTCGCGGGTAAATGTAAAATTTTCAATTGAGGTCCTAGCAACAGCGAAACAGCAAAACAAACATTTTCAATTTTCAAAATTTAATTGTAGAATTTCTACCATTCGTACTATTTTATCATTTACTTTACCTTACTTAAGCTTTAAAATCAAGCCAATAATGTTTAATGTTAATTCATATTAGCATAACAAAATACATCGAGGACTGTTTCACGGCGAACGTGTATCCAATAACGCACTGTGCTACGTCATTTTAGCGTATCAATACGCGGTAATAAGATCACCTATGTTATGCAAAAATGAATGTCATTTTCGTCAATGGGTTCAAGCATACAGATAAGAGCAGAATAGAACGTTCCCTGTGTGATACTCACGGGATTACCTTTGCAACTATGAATCTATAACAGTTCAGCATACTCAACATGAATGCCAATTGGAATTGGACAAACTCTAGTTTGACTATAAATGCAAACTGGAAGCGGTTCGATACTGATATTTACCATTCTTAAAAATATTTCCGTATTATAAAAAATAAATAAATTTTATCAAAAGATAATTCATAACTAGAATTCCAGCTTGGAAGAAAGTATACCATTGGTATCAAATGTTAAACGGCAGCATCAGAATGTCAGCGGGCGAACACGTCAACACTCGACATGTACGGTTTAAACATATGTAATTGCTTATGTATATAGCGACGTGCCATAAGTCTTTGTGTTATTTTACCGTTTGATTATGTATTGGTTTCCTTTTTTTCTTGACTTGATATTTCTTCCAATTTTGTTAAAATATATATATTTTAAGCTCTATGATTGATTTTCATATAGTTTTCACTTTCTTAGATTTTAAACTTAACTTGCAAAACTCTTTTTACGGCAATATTTAACATTAGTTTCTTTGGGAATGGAATAAAGGTGTTTTGTTAATAAAAGCGTTATGGATATGTGTATATAGATATAACCAGTAAGAACAATGGATACATTTTCATCTATTTGCCAATCAACGTGGACGAAAAATGAACTAAAGAAATTTATTGAAAAAACCCCAAAGAAACAAAAACATGAACTCCAATGGGTAATAACGTAACGCGTGACACGTTAATGTACGACATCACATCCAATGGGTAATAACGTACCGCTTGACACGTTAATGTACGACATCAAATCCAATGGGTAATAACGTAACGCGTGACACGTTAATGCACGACATCACATCCAATGGGTAATAACGTACCGCGTGACACGTTAATGCACGACATCACATCCAATGGGTAATAACGTACCGCTTGACACGTTAATGTACGACATCAATTCCAATGGGTATTAACGTAACGCGTGACACGTTAATGTACGACATCACATCCAATGGGTAATAACGTAACGCGTGACACGTTAATGAACGACATCACATCCAATGGGTAATAACGTACCGCGTGACACGTTAATGTACGACATTACATACAATGGGTAATAACGTACCGCGTGACACGTTAATGTACGACATTACATACAATGGGTAATAACGTAACGCGTGACACGGAAATGTACGACATCACATCCAATGGGTAATAACGTACCGCGTGACACGTTAATGTACGACATCACATCCAATGGGTAATAACGTACCGCGTGACACGTTAATGTACGACATCACATACAATGGGTAATAACGTAACGCGTGACACGTTAATGTACAACATCACATATTTTAACAAGCTTTTTTTTTTTTCGATGGATACATTACACACACTAAATATCAGATCATGTAAACGAAAAGGATTTCATATTTTGAGAGACCGAATATAAAATGCATTAATGTGCATGTAATATAACACCCGCAGATGTTTGTATAGGCCAAGTTGAAAGATAACACATGATTCGATATCCTTACATGTCGGTGTTGTTTTTGAACAAATATGCGTGCATGCTTTATTTTCTATTGTTGTTATACTATGGTGTAAGATAGAGCATGTGAATTAGAAAATGTTGAATTAACTTTATACAAACACATACATGAAATACGAAAAGAAGACTTTCGAGACCTGGACGTCGTTATCTGAAATTGAAACACTAAGAGTGACCGAACCAATAATTTCTGACGGAAAGATTGAAGGTCGTGAATTTCAGTGTTGCTGTGAGAATGTGAGCTGGCGATTTCCTCTGTCTTCACCTCACCAGTCTTCAATTTATCTTCAACGGGAAGTTATGACACATTTATCTGCCCTTTAATCCAATCCACTGCACAAGCGAGTCAGGAGGTGTGGCCCCTAAGGAATTATCCGGAAATCCCTGAAGACCCAGCGGCCAAATTACGTTCGGAAACCTCGCAAATTACCACACCGACAGAGCATCTGCTCCAGAAGATTAAATTTGACACGAAGATATGTCCCGACAGCCCACGCGCCAATAGATCCACATTGGAAACCTTCCTTTATATCCAAAATATGCAAACTAGGAAAGGGTATGTATTTTGACTTAGCGTTAACAGTGCTGTTGAGTGTATTGTCAGTTGTGATAACACTATATGCATCAGCTTGTTATTACAACTCAATATATTGTTCTCCGATAAATAAAGTATTTTGCAAAGCAATTGCACTTTAATTTCTGATTAATCAGGGATGTTCTCCGGAGGTATGCATCAAATGGAATAGGTTTTATACAAAATAAGATATAATAAAATTAGATGTTTTAAAAATAATTTAGTTCTAAAATGCATTCCCTTAGGGTACGATATTCTTTCATGTGTTGATTGGAAATAGGAATAAAAATAAATAAGAACAAATTATGTTTTCAGATTTTTTGTTGTCTTTCTTTTGAAGTGCCTTTGCCTTACAGCATGTTGACTAGGGTGCCCACCTGCGACTGATGAGGAGCCTCAGTCGTTAATTTCTATTTCAAACATGATTCAAACTTAAGAGGCTAGATCAGAATATCTAAAGAGCTCTGCAAATCATCTAGGTAGGATCGTCGATAGTGTTACAAGAGGTCACAAAATTGGAATCTGGTAAAATCCTGTTTGATATAAATTTTTCCCCATCTGATGATCTATACCTATTCTCCGTATTTTAAAAAACAAAAGATCTAAACATCAGCTTTGCAGGTAATCCAAAGCATAGTGTAAAAATGATAGATCGTACTTGGTGTTTCAAAATGATAGCACAGGGGAATGGCTTACGATAACAAATAATGTGCATGTCCGTTTATATTCTTTATTAAACGACATTATGAAAGTTTCAGCAAGCACAACCAATGCAATGTGATGTTTTGATGACAAGTATCATGTGTACATATGCTATGACCAGTTAATCGTTATGTATATACTAAGGTGTTAAAACGAGATGACAAAACAAATAAAACTTAAAACGTCTCATCTAATTTATTTGACAATATGAAAGTTGACGAAGTAGTTGAAATGCGTCATAAGATAACAATGTTATCAACTCTCCAGGGTTATACATCAGTCAGCACGTGGAGGTCGCTCACCTAACTCACTCCTTCACAACGCGCTTGCAAGTAAGGCATGTATTGTTGGATTGTCTTATGATTTTGTTTTCAAATAGACAGGGATAATTAACTAGCTGGATTATTTAGTAATGCTACTTCATTTAAAAACTCTTTTTCCCCCCTTGCGAATAACGTAAATATATTAACACACATACAAAAACAAATCAAAAACAGAACAAAAACAAAAAGGAAACGTTATGCACATGTATCATATATGTTTGTAACAAGGGAATAGTTTGACTCTAATAGTATATAAGTATCTGCTAGTGTAGCTCCGTTGGATTAGATGGCGAGCGTAAAGCCATTACCCTGAATGACTTTTTTTTTTTTACATCTGTACCAACAGCTGATAATCCTCACACAATGTCGTATTGATAACGGCATTTTTACGCAATCTGATTTACCACGTTGTGTATCCTAGGTTCCTGATGTCATTATTTCCGTATAGAACCAGGATTCGTATTTATTTTCTATTTTTTTATTTTAAATATGATTGAAGATTGTGGTCCTGTCTTTCGTACATAATCAGTAAGTACGTAATTTAGTAGATAACTATTTTCTATCAAACAAGTATTAAGTTAGCAAAGAAAATAAGTTAATTGATAACTTAAAATATATTTATAGCAGGAATATTTGTCTAATTAAATAACACTTTTATTAATTTGTTTCTTAAAACATACGTTTGTGGCTCGTGTATCCTAATCAGTCGAAACCTGTTCCCTTTGGTACGCTGATAGTGTTAGACGTCATATCTGATACTTTAATTCCATCTTATAAAGTGAACAATGACATTTATTTTCTCAATAATTATAAACAAATTAAAAGACGATTCGGTTTCTTGAATACACAGATAATAAGGTAACTTTTAAAGTTTGTAAAAGATAACAAACGATGATAGTATATCTTAAGCATGCCCCTGTCCTTAGTATTTGGTCAAGGCTGCATTAACGGTAATGTGTTTTGCAAAAAGGTGTGAGAAGCCGGTATGGAAAGAAAAAAATGAAATGGTGTGAGTTACCAGTATGGAGAGAAATAACGGAAATAGTGTAACGTACCGATATATATCGATAAACTTAAAAGGTTCGAGTTACCTGTATGGATCAAAAGAACTGAAATGGTGTGAGTAACTGGTATGAAAAGAATAACTGAAACGGTGTGAGTTACTGGGATGGAAAGAAGAACTCAAACGGTGTGAGCTACTGGGATGGAAAGAAGAACTGAAACGGTGTGAGTTACTTGGATGGAAAGAAGAACTGAAACGGTGTGAGCTACTGGGATGGAAAGAAGAACTGAAAAGGTGTGAGCTACTGGGATGGAAAGAAGAACTGAAACGGTGTGAGTAACTGGGATGGAAAGAAGAACTGAAACGGTGTGAGTTACTTGGATGGAAAGAAGAACTGAAAAGGTGTGAGCTACTGGGATGGAAAGAAGAACTGAAAAGATGTGAGCTACTGGGATGGAAAGAAGACTTGAAACGGTGTGAGTTACTTTAACGGAAAGAAGAACTGAAACGGTGGGAGTTGCTGGTATGAAAGGAAAGAACCAAATGTTGTGACTTACCGGTATGAAGAGGGGAATTGAAGTGGCTTAACTAACCGGTATGGAGAGGAAGAATTGAAGTGGCTCAACTTACCAGTATAAAGAGGAAGAATTGAAGTGGCTTAACTTACCGGTATGGAGAGGAAGGATTGAAGTGGCTTAACTTACCGGTATGGAGAGGAAGAATTAAAGTGGCTTAACTTACCGGTATGGAGAGGAAGAATTGAAGTGGCTTAACTTACCGGTATGGAGAGGAAGAATTGATGTAGCTTAACTTACCGGTATGGAGAGGAAGAATTGAAGTGGCTCAACTTACCGGTATTGAGAGGAAGAATTAAAGTGGCTTCACTTACCGGTATGGAGAGGAAGAATTGATGTAGCTTAACTTACCGGTATGGAGAGGAAGAATTGAAGTGGCTTAACTGACCGGTATTGAGAGGAATAATTGAAGTGGCTTAACTTACCGGTATGGAGAGGAAGAATTGAAGTGGCTCAACTTACCGGTATTGAGAGGAAGAATTGAAGTGGGTTAACTTACCGGTATAGAGAGGAAGAATTGAAGTAGCTTAACTTACCGGTATGGAGAGGAAGAACTGAAATGTTGTGAGTTACCGGTATGGAGAGAAAGAACTGAAATGTTGTGAGAAGCCGTTGAAAAGAAATAATTTTCAAAGATGTCAAGGCTAGAGTATGGCGACTGGAGTAAACATGATAACAGAAAGTTTGTAGGAAAGAGGAATCGAGATATAAACAGTGCCATTTTCTTGGTTTCTGTAAGACAAAGCGGATGTTGGGTTGATTCTGCAGGACATTGGTAGTTTCAGAAGCGTTTGATGCTCCGGTGTTAACAGGTACTCTCACCGTGGCGTTAGTAGTCCAAGAGACTTTCAAAGTATGACATATGACGACTGTTGTCACACGCATAGTGGCCAAAGCTTCAGCTCTAAGACTTGTTTGCTGTCTGCCAGTTTCATGTATAGCGATATGCAAGTAATCAATTGCCAATTACGGGCGGACATCGAAAGTTACTGGCATCTGACAGTTTTGATCGAAGAATAAATACTCTAAACAATTTTAAACATCATATGTGACTACACATGAAATGCAATATTTTATTTCTTTTATATTGTATTTTTGTATTTTTATAAAGCACGCCGAGCAATAATTATTTTAACGAAAGTTGTGCCTTAAATCACTAGTAAACGCATTAAGGAATGATAGTCAGAACCTTTCCAAAATGAACGAGACAATTCAACATTTTGATTCTATTGTGAGCGTTTCGAAATTTAACAATGTAAAACAAAACGTTCATTTTACAAAATACAGCCTTAAATAAGGAGTATGGATTCTTTCCCTAATACAGTCATGGTTTAGAGTATTAACTCATGTTCTATGAAGCCGTACACAATCACACACAAAGCAAACCAGATCTATGCCACTCACCAAAACCATACTGTTTATGGTGTTACCGGTAATATTTAGCATATCTGTGTTGATGCTTGTGGACAAAAGCTTCAAAGGGGAGCTAGATGGTTGTAACTGCTGGTTGACCGTAGATACCTGCGAGAAGTTGGTATGTGTTGCTGCTGGTTGACCGTAGATTCCATGGAAAAGTTGGTGTGTGTCACTGCTGGTTGACCGTAGATTCCATGGAGAACTACGTGTGTGTCACTGCTGGTTGACCGTAGATTCCATGAAGAAGTTGGTGTGTGTCACTGCTGGTTGACCGTAGATTACCTGGAGCACTTGGTGTGTGTCACTGCTGGTTGACCGTAGATTACCTGGAGCACGTGGTGTGTGTCGCTGCTGGTTGACCGTAGATTCCATGGAGAAGTTGGTGTGTGTCACTGCTGGTTGACCGTAGATTCCCTGGAAAACGTGGTGTGTGTCACTACTGGTTGACCGTAGATTCCATGGAGAAGTTGGTGCGTGTCATTGCTGTAGTTGGCCGTAGATTCCATGGAGAAGTTAGTGTGTGTCACTGCTGGTTGACCGTAGATTGCATGGAGAAATTGGTGTGTGTCTTGCTGCTGGTTGACCGTAGATTCCATGGAGAATTTGGTGTGTGTCACTGCTGGTTGACCGTAGATTGCATGGAGAAATTGGTGTGTGTCTTGCTGCTGGTTGACCGTAGATTCCATGGATAATTTGGTGTGTGTCACTGCTGGTTGACCGTACATTACCTGGAGCACTTGGGTTGTGTCACTGCTGGTTGACCGTAGATTCCATGGAGAATTTGGTGTGTGTCACTGCTGGTTGACCGTAGATTCCATGGAGAAGTTGGTGTGTGTCACTGCTGGTTGACCGTATATTCCATGGAGAATATGGTGTGTGTCACTGCTGGTTGACCGTAGATTCCCTGGAGCAGTTGGTGTGTGTCACTGCTGGTTGACCGTAGATTACCTGGAGAACTTGGTGTGTGTCGCTGCTGGTTGACCGTAGATTCCCTGGAGAAGTTGGTGTGTATCACTGCTGGTTGACCGTAGATTCCATGGAGAATTTGGTGTGTGTCACTGCTGGTTGACCGTAGATTACCTGGAGAACTTGGTTTGTGTCACTGCTGGTTGACCGTAGATTCCCTGGAGAAGTTGGTGTGTATCACTGCTGGTTGACCGTATATTCCATGGAGAAGTTGGTGTGTGGCACTGCTGGTTGACCGTAGATTCACTGGAGCAGTTTGTGTGTGTCATTGCTGGTTGACCGTAGATTCCATGGATAATTTGGTGTGTGTCACTGCTGGTTGACCGTAGATTAACAGGAGCACTTGGTGTGTGTCACTGCTGGTTGACCGTATATTCCATGGAGAATTTGGTGTGTGTCACTGCTGGTTGACCGTAGATTCCCTGGAGAAGTTGGTGTGTGTCACTGCTGGTTGACCGTAGATTACCTTGAGAACTTGGTGTGTGTCACTGCTGGTTGACCATAGATTCCCTGGAGTAGTTGGTGTGTGTCACTGCTGGTTGATCGTAGATGCCATGGAGAACTTGGTGTGTGTCACTGTTGGTTGAGCGTAGATTCAATGGAGAAGTTGGTGTGTGTCACTACTTGTTGACCGTAGATTCCATGGAGAACTTGGTGTGTGTCACTGCTGGTTGACCGTAGATTTCCTGGAGAAGTTGGTGTGTATCACTGCTGGTTGACCGTAGATTCCATGGAGAAGTTGGTGTGTGGCACTGCTGGTTGACCGTAGATTCACTGGAGAAGTTTGTGTGTGTCATTGCTGGTTGACCGTAGATTCCATGGATAATTTGGTGTGTGTCACTGCTGGTTGACCGTAGATTACCTGGAGCACTTGATGTGTGTCACTGCTGGTTGACCGTATATTCCATGGATAATTTGGTGTGTGTCACTGCTGGTTGACCGTAGATTCCCTTGAGAAGTTGGTGTGTGTCACTGCTGGTTGACCGTAGATTCCATGGAGAAGTTGGTGTGTGTCACTGCTGGTTGTGTGTCACTGCTGGTTGACCGTATATGCCATGGAAAATTTGGTGTGTGTCACTGCTGGTTGTCCGTAGATTCCATGGAGAAGTTGGTGTGGGTCACTGCTGGTTGTCCGTAGATTCCCTTGAGAAGTTGGTGTGTGTGACTGCTGGTTGACCGTAGATTCCATGCATAATTTGGTGTGTGTCACTGCTGGTTGTCCGTAGATTACCTGGAGCACTTGATGTGTGTCCCTGCTGGTTGACCGTATATTCCATGAATAATTTGGTGTGTGTCACTGCTGGTTGATCGTAGATTCCATGGAGAACTTCGTGTGTGTCACTGCTGGTTGATCGTAGATTACCTGGAGAAGTTGATGTGTGTCGCTGCGGATTGACCGGAGATTTCATGGAGGAGTTAGTATGTGTCACTGCTGGTTGACCGTAGATTACCTGGAGAAGTTGGTGTGTGTCGCTGCTGGTGGACCACATATTCCTAAAGGCTCTATGTCTATGTCGACCATCGGTGACAAGTTAATAAACTTCGTAGTCAATTATGTACGCATTTCGGTTGGAATTCCAATAAATTCAATATATAACTGCTTCATTGTTTCTGATTAAAAACATTTAGAAAAAGATCAGCCGTATGTTTGCCTAATTCCATATGAACATCTTCAATTATTTATCTGGATTTTATCTTAAACTGCCACTTGTTAACAAGTTTATTTAGTTTTCATCATGCTCGTCACATGTTAAGATAAATATTAAACTTGTATCTCTCACGTTCACACGCTAATTGAAATATTTAACTATATTTCACAATTGCACATGTTTAGCCATTTATTAAGCTCTTCCGTACATAACACTTCCAAGTGTGAGGATTTATGTATAAGAGACCTTCACATGGGAAGATATTCATTTAGATTTTATTCCAAGCTTTCACATATTAAAATGAGGTTCTATCTCACATTTTTGCCATCTTAGCAATTTGCCATCAACGTCACTGATACAAACTTATGAAAACACAAGTTCAGTTTACTAAAGTTCACATATAACCTGTGTAGTTTAAGCATATCTTACAATTATAAAGTTATCATTTTAAAAATTCTATACTGTAATGTCTATCTTCTGTTTCCTGTTTAACTATTGTAGTATTTTTGAGGCTAGTCTGATCTATTTGGGTTTAAACTCTGTTATTAAAGGTAATTGCAATTTTTGACAACACAACACAATTCTTACGTCATCGTTCAAGAAAAATAGAAATAAGTCTGACACAAAAACAATTGGAGATTCACAAATACATATGTGTTTTTACGGGCGAACAACACGATGGGTCATTTTATTACATATTTGAAGACAGCCTCATTCATGATTATTAACTAGATATCAGCTATTGTTACGTACGAAGGGAAGACACGACGACTGGAATATAAATGTAATAAAAAAGAGGAATATTTTTATTCAAGTCTCTGAATTCAATTTGTGAAAGCAAATAACAGTTAATTGTAGGCCAGTGACATTCTTAAAAAATAATTTCTGTGTTAACAGTGTAAATCTAATCTTAATCTCTACCACTATTTTACAGTGTAAATCTAATCTTAATCTCTACCACTATTTTACAGTGTAAGTCTTGCCTTAATCTCTCTCATTATTTTACAGTGTAAGTCTTGCCTTAATCTCTATCAGTATATTACAGTGTAAGTCTTGCCTTAATCTCTATCATTATTTTACAGTGTAAGTCTTGCATTAATCTCTATCAGTATATTACAGTGTAAGTCTTGCCTTAATCTCTACCATTATTTTACAGTGTAAGTCTTGCCTTAATCTCTATCAGTGTATTACAGTGTAAGTCTGGCCTTAATCTCTACCACTAGTTTACAGTTTAAGCCTTGCCTTATTCTCTATCATTATTTTACAGTGTAAGTGTGATCTTAATCTCTATCAGTATATTACAGTTTAAGTCTTGCCTTAATCTCTATCATTATTTTCCAGTGTAAGTCTTGCCTTAATCTCTATCAGTATTTTACAGTGTAAGTCTTGCCTTAATCTCTGTCATTATTTTACAGTGTAAGTGTGATCTTAATCTCTATCAGTATATTACAGTGTAATTCTTGCCTTAATCTCTATCATTATTTTACAGTGTAAGTGTGATCTTAATCTCTATCAGTATATTACAGTTTAAGTCTTGCCTTAATCTCTATCATTATTTTACATTGTAAGTCTTGCCTTAATCTCTATCATTATTTTACAGTGTAAGTGTGATCTTAATCTCTATCAGTATATTACAGTGTAAGTCTTGCCTTAATCTCTATCAGTATATTACAGTGTAAGTCTTGCCTTAATATCTACCAGTATATTACAGTGTAAGTCTGGCCTTAATCTCTACCAGTATATTACAGTGTAAGTCTTGCCTTAATCTCTACCATTATTTTACAGTGTAAGTCTTGCCTTAATCTCTATCAGTATATTACAGTGTAAGTCTGATCTTAATCTCTATCAGTATTTTACAGTGTAAGTCTTGCCTTAATGTAAATAAGTGTTTTTGCAGTGTAACTGTGATCTTAATCTGAAGTAGTGTTTTATGTGGTAAATCAAGCACTTATCCGATTTAATATTTTGATTGCATATCTTTGATCCGAATCTAGTTAGTGTTATTTACAGTATATAAAATTCCCATGAGTATTGGTACATTCTAACTCTAACCCTAATCCTCATACGTGTTTTTAACAGTAAAGTCTAACTCTAATCTTGTTAAGGTATTTGAGAGTATAACTCTAGCGCTAATCCTCATAAGTGTTTTACAGTATAACTCTAACCCTAATCCTGGTAAGTGTTTCACAGTATAACTCTTACCCTAATCCTCAAAAGTGTTTTAACAGTATAACTCTAACCCTAAACCTGGTAAGTGTTTTTACAGTATAACTCTAACCCTAATCCTGGTAAGTGTTTTACAGTATAACTCTCACCCTAATCCTGGCAGGTGTTTTACAGTGTAACTCTAACCCTAATCCTGGAAAGTGTTTTACAGTATAACTCTAACCCTAATCCTCAAAATTGTTTTAACAGTATAACTCTAACCCTAAACCTGGTAAGTGTTTTACAGTATAACTCTAACCCTAATCCTCAAAAGCGTTTTAACAGTATAACTCTCACCCTAATCCTGGCAGGTGTTTTACAGTGTAACTCTAACCCTAATCCTGGAAAGTGTTTTACAGTATAACTCTAACCCTAATCCTCAAAATTGTTTTAACAGTATAACTCTAACCCTAAACCTGGTAAGTGTTTTACAGTATAACTCTAACCCTAATCCTCAAAAGCGTTTTAACAGTATAACTCTAACCCTTATCCTGGTAAGTGTTTTTTTCAATATAACTCTAACCCTAATTCTGGTAAGTGTTTTTACAGTATAACTCTAACCCTAATCCTGGTAAGTGTTTTACAGTATAACTCTAACCCTAAACCTGGTAAGCGTTTTTACAGTATAACTCTAACCCTAATCCTCATAAGAATTTTTGCACTATAGCTCTAACCCTAGTCCTGGTAGGTGTTTTACTGTATGACTCTAACCCAAATCCTCATAAGTGTTTTAACAGTATAACTCTAACCCTAAACCTGGTTAGTGTTTTTACAGTATAACTCGAACCCTAATCCTCATACGTGTTTTACAGTATAACTCTAACCCTAATCCTGGTAAGTGTTTTACAGTATAACTCGAACCCTAATCCTCATACGTGTTTTACAGTATAACTCTAACCCTAATCCTGGTAAGTGTTTTACAGTATAACTCTAACCCTAATCCTCATACGTGTTTTACAGTATAACTCTAACCCTAATCCTGGTAAGTGTTTTACAGTATAACTCGAACCCTAATCCTCATACGTGTTTTACAGTATAACTCTAACCCTAATCCTGGTAAGTGTTTTACAGTATAACTCTAACCCTAATCCTCATACGTGTTTTACAGTATAACTCTAACCCTAATCCTGGTAAGTGTTTTACAGTATAACTCTAACCCTAATCCTCACAAGTGTTTTAACCGTTTACCTCTAACCCTAAACCTGGTAAGTGTTTTACAATATAAATCTATCCCTAACCCTGGTAAGAGTTGTTACAGTATAACTCTAACCCTAATCCTGGTAGGAGTTGTTACAGTATAACTCTAACCTTAATCCTGGTAAGTTTTTAACAGTATAACTCTAACCCTTATCCTGGTAAGTGTTTTTACAATATAACTCTAACCCTAATCCTGGTAAGTGTTTTACAGTATAACTCTAACCCTAAACCTGGTAAGTATTTTTACAGTATAACTCTTACCTAAATCCTCATAAGTGTTTTAACAGTATAACTCTAACCCTAAACCTGGTAAGTGTTGTTACAGTATAACTCTAACCCTAATCCTAGTAAGTGTTTTACAATATAAATCTATCCCTAACCCTGGTAAGAGTTGTTACAGTATAACTCTAACCCTAACCCTGGTAGGAGTTGTTACAGTATAACTCTAACCTTAATCCTGGTAAGTTTTTAACAGTATAACTCTAACCCTTATCCTGGTTAGTGATTGTTAATAAAACTCTAACCCTAATCCTGGTAAGAGTTGTTACAGTATACCTCTAACCCTAATCCTGGAAAGTGTTTTTACAATATAACTCTAACCCTAGTCCTGGTAAGTGTTTTACAGTATAACTCTAACCCTAATCCTCATAGGTGTTTTACAGTATGACTCTAACTCTAATCCTCATACGTGTTCTACAGTATAACTCTATTCCTAATCCTGGTAAGTGTTTTTACAGTATAACTCTAACCCTAATCCTGGTAAGTGTTTTGTAGTATAACTCTAACCGTAATCCTGGTAACAGTTGTTACAGTATAACTCTAACCCTAATCCTCATAAGAATTTTTGCAGTATAGCTCTAACCCTAGTCCTGGTAGGTGTTTTACAGTATAACTCTAACCCTAATCCTGGTAAGTGTTTTTCAGTTTAACTCTAACCCTAATCCTCTTAAAAGTTTTAACAGTATAACTCTAACCCTAATCCTGGTAAGAGTTGTTACAGTATAACTCTAACCCTAATCCTCATACGTGTTTTACGGAATAACTCTAACCCTAATCCTGGTCAGTGCTTTTACAGTATAACTCTTACCCTAATCCTTATGAGTGTTTTAACAGTATAACTCTAACCCTAAACCTGGTTAAGTTTTTTTTACAGTATAACTCTAGCCCTAATCCTGGTAAGTGTTTTACAGTATAACTCTAGCCCTAATCCTGGTAAGTGCTTGGGATCCTTCCTCTTGTATATTTCATACAGCCTGTATCGCCACTGTATCTTTGTTGGTGTCGTGTTTGTTATATAAATACTTTCCGTAGTTATAATGTATCATGTTCATACAAACATCTTCTTGTCCATTGATGTTTAAGTTTAAGGAGAGAACTAAAATCGTGAGATATATATGATTTTGCGTGATGTCTATCAGATTTTCGTTTAAAGTAGGTGTTACAGCACAAAGTATGAAATAACAAACGATGAATTGTTATTCGAAACGACGAACTCATGATTTTTACTCTCTAAAAAATTATATTTTATAAATCCCTTAAGTTACTTATCCTCAAACGTCTTCATATGTCGGTCTGAATTCATATATATTTTGTTAACTATTTATCGTACATCCCTTTGAAAAATACCACATTCATTATCACAGGGACAATTTTTGTCTTCCTTTCAAAAACAATGTCACAGCTTTATTGTTACTGTATACTATTTTCTCTTTATAGAATGACGTTTATTTAAATAGTTTTAATGAGCTACAAAACAGTTCCCAACATGTGTCGTTATCTGCCGTCACAGAGAGCGCGAGTTTATGTGCGGAATAATACAGCCACGGGTACTCATAACGCAAGGGTGGCTGCACACATCCGCGCAATAAACGAGTGCTACTTGCACGGTCTGATATTTTGCTTGTGTGATGTTGCATTTATTTCACACCTTTTGTTCTTTTTAATATGTGTCTTATTTTATCTTCTATTGATAACGCAATTTTATCCATTTTGGTGAAGATCGAATCAGTTCCAGAAAAAAAATATAACGAAACCAATGGTGCCCAAAACAACGTCAATGGTGGGACAATGACGTCAGGGAAACGTATAGTAAATTAACGCTAAAGTATACGTCATCCATTCCTATTTCAGTTCGTTGATCTGGTTAGTGGTTACCAAGCGGCTACAAAGGTTAAGCAATATTCCAGTATTTTCAGCATGGAATTCTTTTTTGCATGATCTGAACTCTGTCTGTCTCACTTTTTTATTTTATGTAAGCGAAGGGAGAATGAACTTGACGATTACAGGAAGGAATTGTTGACGCCAAGTACAGCTCTAGAACGTTTTTACTCGTTGTATCCTTTTCGGTATAGCGATAAATACCTTACAGAAAATTAGCTGATTTCGGCTTTGTTCTGATCCATTTTATTCAATAGTACATTCTTTTCTTTTAAACATTAGGAACAAAACAACAAAACAACAAAATGCTGAAACACAATATAAATCATACGTAGAAACCCATTAGTTTTGTAGAACAGGCCCCTTTACGCCAACCCTAAGAATACTGAGCAGTTTTTAAAGTTAAATATACATATGAAAATAATATTCTGTTAACATATCGTATAGTAATATCAATATATTTGTTCTTTCCGGAAAGAACATTCACAATCTTTATATACATTATAAATTTATTTACAGCATTATAACAACATATCAATATCAACTCATCATTTCTTGTCACGTGATATCATTCTGGTTCACAAGCATAGAAGTGATACCTTATTGCTTAATGTTTATTGTTAGATCTATCTTCCGAATCTCATAAATCGTTTAGCTGCTTCACTGTCATCTGAACTGTCCGAACGTCCAAAACGCATGAAGCGTTTATCTTCTGTCTCACCAGAACGTCCAAAACGCATGAAGCGTTTATCTTCTAATTGACCTGATCGGCCAAAACGCATAAAACGTTTGTCTTCATTTTGTCCTGACCTACCAAATCGCATAAAACGCTTGTCAAATTTGCCATATTGCATGAGCCTCTTTTCGTCGTCAGCACCACTCCTGCCAAAACGCATAAACCGTTTATCCTGGTTGTTGTCGCGACCGAATCTCATAAATCTTTTGTTTTCCTCCATATCGCTGTCTGTTTCATCAGATTTTTTTCCGAATCGCATGAATCGTTTGTCGGCCTCCGTGTCAGTGCCGTCACGTCCAAATCTCATAAACCTTTTATCAGCTCCATCGCGACCGAACCTCATAAATCGCTTTTCTGCTTCGTTATCAGAATCAGATTTCTTTCCGAATCGCATAAACCGTTTCTCATCTGCACCGTCACGACCGAATCGCATAAAGCGTTTATCAGCTTCAGGTCCGGCACGTCCAAACCTCATAAACCGTTTGTCCGCTTCCATTTCATCGTCAGACCTCTTTCCGAATCTCATGAATCGTTTGTCGGCATCCATTTTATCGTCAGATCGCTTTCCGAATCTCATGAAACGTTTGTCGGCTCCGACTTCATCGTCCGATCTCTTACCAAACCTCATGAAACGTTTGTCGGCTCCGATTTCATCGTCAGATCTCTTACCAAATCTCATGAAACGTTTGTCGGCTCCGATTTCATCGTCAGATCTCTTACCAAACCTCATGAATCGTTTGTCGGCTTCCATTTCATCGTCAGACTTCTTACCGAATCTCATGAATCTTTTGTCTGCTTCCATTTCATCGTCGGATCTTTTACCGAATCTCATGAAACGCTTATCTTTGTCCTCGTCACCTTCTGTATCGGACTTTTTGCCGAATCTCATGAAGCGTTTCTCGTCTCCGCTTTTACCAAAACGCATGAATCGACCGAAGCGCATGAACCGTTTTGCCATGTCTTCGTCGCCAGTCTCGTCGTCGGGGGTACGACCAAACCGCATGAAGCGTTTTTCTTTGTTTTCGTCCGCATCATCAGCATCTCGTTTCTTTTTGTCTGTATCTGCTTTGCTTGCCTCTGCCGATTGTTTACTTGCCTCTTCTATTTCGTCTACGTTTTTCACTGGCTGTATTGGCTCGACTGATCGCTTTCGTCTCAACTTCAACCCCGTGGCTCGCTCTACGCTCTCAACTTTGTTCAGAGCATGCCTGAGTAATTCATCAATTCCCTCACTTCCGCCGTTTCTTCCGAATCTAAGAAAACGTTTGTCCTCAAACTGGACTGGATTTCTTCCGAATCTGAAGAAAGCATCGCCACTGAGAGCACGGCCGAAACGGAGGAATGTTCTTTTTTCTTTAGCATCCTCATCGGTTCCTGGAAATACAGAAAAAGCACAACATTTTAACATTTGTCAATCAGGTACTATTTTTCAGCCAAATGTTATCAAGGCTGTCTATGTACGATAAAATCGATTCAGTGTTTGTCTAAAACGTCCAAACGAATCTGTGTTCAGTATCATAGTCCTATGTCTCTAATGGCATATATCAACAGTTTTTTTCTCCCTCTCGTGGCGACCTGTAAACAAATTTGTCCCTTTTTCTTCTTAAATTGTACTAAATATAAATCCTTATCAACGTGAAAGTACATCGATCGCGAGATACGACAAGTTTTTTATGGTCCGCGACCACTCTTATTTCTGGAAAACAAACCTGATCGTGTAGAACACGAAATAAATATTATGTAAACATTCAATTGTCATCTTCTTTTATTCAATATATGCATTTATTGCATTGCTTAGTTGAGACACGCATAATGTGACATGAGACAACGTTTTATTGGATATGAAAAATAAATATAAATGTACAATTTCTCCGTTAAGACCGTCATTGAACGACATATAAATCAACCAATCAGAAAGCGTTCTTTTATCTTAATCCCTACCTAAAGTGCGTTCCGGTTAAATACAGGCACTCTGTGTAAATAAAATATGTACTTGCTGGCAGATTTGTGTTCAATTAAATTAACAGGTATTTAATATGGAAGAAAATGTATAGTTTAAGTAGATTGTAACATCTGATAATAGATGTATCAAGGGGTTAAAAGTCAGAGGGTGTTCTTGTTCCGCTTCGTCGGTTTGGCTGGAAAAATGCGTGCAGTCAACATCTTAAGTCTGTGACGCCTTTATGTGCCTTTAAACCTACCAAAATGCCCTTTGCAGCATTTGTCAGGTATGTATCTAAGCATCAAGACAGTTGCCATTTGTGTTGAACTTAAAATGTTAAAGTTATTAGCTCAAAGCTAAGTTATAACATATTGAAATGATTTAGTTGTGTGAATCCTAGACCCATGCCAACAAGGTGCAGCACAATAGGGGAAAACATTCTCGTTGTCAGCACCAGTGAACGCAACGAACTAAACCCAGTAAGCGTAACGAATATATGTAGGATATACTTACCTTTCGAAATAGCAAAACTAACAGGAGTTTGTCACGACACATTTACCAGACTTGTAATATGTATGTATTGTCAACCAACAAAGGAAATATATCCAGATTCGCAATGAAACTAGATTCTATATATCAATGTCAGAATAAGTTAATTTTGTCAAATACATGCATTGGATTTTTATTTTATTTATATATGAATATCAGCACTGGTTGGCCTTATTTTTAAAATGCTAATTTGCAATTGGTCTAATAATGATGATATATAAATAGAAATTATAACTATTTCAATTTGTCAAAAATTAATATATATTGTTTTGATTTGCATGTTAACATATTTTTTTACATTAGGATTTATACAATGCGCTCGCGTTTTTTTTTTTACACATATACAGTAAACAAAAATGCTCTAAATGATATGTTATTGATGAATTAACCAAAAGATACCACTCTGTCTATCAAGGTCACATCAAACCTCGGGGTCTAAGAAATCCACCAGCAAAATCTACCATTTTGTATCTAAGATGAATGTAGGACATACACATGTGATAGCACTTTTAAAATTTTGGTATAAGATTCAGAATGCCAAAAATAAGGCAGCAGTAAGACAATCGGATGCAATGTGGTGAAATAAAAAGGCACACAGCAGTATAACACATACCAATAAACGACCATCATTGAAAGTACAGAATTTGCCCACGCTTTTGCGTGCTTATTGGGTCACGTGTGCTGTTTTTTTGAGTTTGTCATTTTACGTATTATAGTGTATATTTAGCTTGTCGTGTAGGGTTAATTTGTTTGTTTTCGGGGCTCGAGCTAGTAGCTTCTTAAGATCATTAAGTGGAAACAGCAGTCCTATTCTCCCACCGTACCTACACGGGTTGTATGGGGTAGTATTGTATTTGCCATATGACGTAGTATGTGATTCATTATTCATATATAAATATATGAGGATTGAGAATATAGCAGCCTCGATATATGACATTTGTTCTGTTGTTGTTTATTGAGGTCGCGAATTCAAATCCTCAGAAAATGAAAATCGCTTAAATCGTAACCGTAAAAATGTATTATATCTAGAATTGATATCTTTATATGCCCGTGCTGCGGTACCGTGTGAGGCGACCGTTGCTGTAATGAGATACACATTTTATCCTTAGTGGACATCTGTGGGAGTATACGCTTTGTCTTTAAGCACAAGTCCATTCATCATATTGCTGAATTTATTCAAAAGAACCTTGATTGATTTATATGAGGTTTGTGGCATTGTCGGAGAGAGCGAAGCCAATCACAAACAATTTACAAAATGGCAGACGTGAAGTCCATCGGGATTGCAGACACACGAGGAATAAATTGCCATTTGCCATACTGTTCTCAAAAATGAGAGATTTTACATTGTCCTTGAGAGCTTGGGACCAGTAAGCAAGACCCAGATCGACGATGTCGAGTTTGCTATCTGATCTGTTGCCGCCACAGTGTATTCTCACGTTGAGGCAGGGGCCCAGAGGTCTGACCAACAGTCGCAGCCAATCAGGGCTGAACCTGTCCTTACGTGTCCAAAGGTTATATAGACGTCAGGCCTGGTTATCTACGGCCACTTACGGCCATCTCCTACACAACAGATATCTCTAATCATATCAACAGATCGTTTACCATTGTCAAAAGGATTCAGCAAAATATAAGTTTCATGGATTCATAGACTATAAAGCGGGAACATAAATCGCAGTAACGTAAGTGGCCACGGATTTTAATGGCGTTATACGCAATAATGGGTCTGTAAACCGACTAGCGTCAGCCACTGTCATGTTTTGAGACACGCACGAAAATATATTTGATGTTAAATATTGAGATACCAGGTGGCTAATACGTCATAGAAATAATTGTTCTTTGACATTAGTAATATATAAAACAATTTTGTATGCACAACATATCTATTGTATTGTCGTATATCAAACGATCCTAAGGGGAAGGCTTCTTCTTCCTTATCAAAGACACCCGCCGTGTAAACCTAGGTCGAATTCCAGTAATCTCACGTTCTACGAGTGAAAACCGATGGAGGTGACAACGAAACCATGAGGCACACTAATGAGTACGATCAAAAACGGTAATTCATGTCGCTTTGGAAAGACGGATAAATCTCAATGAAACCATGATGGCGAATGTAAACGTTGTCCTTAATCTTCATTTACATGAATCTCTGAACCTAATTGAACTGTTGTTTTTTTAAATATCAAACGAGAAAAGGAATTTTCGCCTGACTAGTTTGATTTAAAAAGTCTCAGTAGTGATATTTTACCGAAATATTAATAAAAGATGCCAAGAAAGGAATATAAACTACATTTTTCATGTCAAACTCAGATTGTATACCCAACAATCTAAATCGAATAAAACGTTTTGATAGATAAAATCAGGTTGGTCTAGAATACTACCGGCTCGTATGTGAGTGTTTAGTTATATACCCTATCCCATATTGACTATGTCGCTAAAGTTCATATCTTAGATAAGTATGAAGCTCCTACTCAAACCTAGCCATTAAATGAGACAGAGGCCATTTTCTAAATGGCAAATTAATGAAATCATAAAATTCCCTCCCAAACCACAGTCCGAATCACAACATGCACGCGACAGAACTCTTTAGAATCAAAGTCTTTTGCAGTTTTGAGTCTAGACACAAACAATAATCTGGCTGTGTGTCTACCAAGCTACGATTCTAGGAACTCCGGACTAAAGAGTTCTCCAAACAACGTTATATCATTCATAGATGCCCCAGCTTGCCCAGCGTCGATCTATTACTTGATGCGTCCTACAGGGAATATGATTTAGATATTGGCATCTAGAAAACAATTTTCTTTATGATGATTATCTTCATCTCAAATTTTCAGGATCGATTTAGGTAAAAGGAAGTAAATGGTTGTGCGTACATTCAGAACGAATGCCGTATATATGTATACCACGTGACTACCGATGAAAGTCTTACGACACCTCTACCAAAACATGATACTTGTTGATATCGTAAATATGATCTAGTAAGTAGGACGGTTAGTCATGTTTATTTTCATAAGTATGTCTATATATTAAACTACACTTCCTGGTATGAGGCATCACCGAGAGGTTGTTCTCGATTTGCAAATATTGAGAAGAATTACCAGTGATAAGTCCAGCAGTTTCTCGATGGCATTTTTCAAACATATTACTCTCTTTCATTGAACATTCGTCCCATAATTACCCATAGTATTTAGTAATAGATAAAATGAAAACAATGTCATTTACATGTATTTCTAACAAAATTCTTATTTAAGCATATGCTTTTAACTTTATTTTCTATATTACTGAAGTGAATGTATCAACAATATTAACCCCGTCCCCTTCCAAAACTGGAACAACACACCATTATCTCCGGCTAATTCCGTTGAATTAAAAAATATCGAACATTTATTTTGTTTAAAATCATCTAACCATTAGTGTGCCCTTTTACTGAAGGAATCTATATCTAAATTAAGAACAGATTCTTTTTCACGAGAGGAAAAGAAAATGCACGAAAGAAACGGTTCGCCATCAAAGAATCTTAAAGCGGAATGAAAACGTCAGCTATTTCATTATCGTTAAAGATTAGAAGCTTTTGGAATCCCTGCTTTAAGAATGAAAATTTTAAATAAACACTTGCTGGTGTCAGTCAGAGAGGATGTTTGTAAACCATCTTGATTGGTCAGCAGGTATTGAATATGCTTTCAAATTGATTATAAGTCCTTTTAACAAATGTCAAGACATTACATACGACATTAAACATGTGTCTTTCTTGTTGGGTTTGGTATAGTGTCTTATGTCCGTAAATTCATTGAGGCTGATGATCGTAAATTTTAGTGAGTCGGTTAGCTGCTTAACGGCCACGGAACGGTAAGAACATTTTCTAAAATGATATAGTAAATAGAGTTATTAAAGAAAGAATTCCACGGAGAATGGCTGTCACACTTTTAAGGTTTTGATTTGCAAGTTTCCAAGTTTGAAGATATATGCTAAGTAAGAGAGACCATATTTAACGCCAGTGGATGACAAGAACAACTGTTACTAAACGGGTTTGATTCTGTATGTTTTTACATAATTTTAAAATTTTAAACATAATATATTCTGAAGCGTAAACAAATAAGGAACGTAGAACGACGTCGGCCTTGCTCTGAACCATAGGTTAATCTATGGAGGTATCATCAATAACATTACCAATAATATAGGAAAGAGAACGAAAACACGTTTATTTAAAATATTTACTGTACCGTTATCGGTTATAACAATTTCGCTCGACTCAAAATCATGAAGAGTAGGAAACGATTATTACAAGCTTGAAGGCATCGCAAGTCTTTTAATTAGTCTCCAAATATGAGTTTTTGTCTCTAAAGATGAATATCAGTCAGTAATTGAGGTCATGGATGCTTCTTTTATATATAATCTTAGTCGAACATGATTGTGCATATTATTTACTTCATTACGTTAGCACTTAAACTGAACAACATCATAATGTTTACTAGAGGATCTATTTACATAAATCCTCTGCTGTCAATCAGGAATCATGGCTTGCTTTATTGGGTCATAATAACGTAACCAGTAGGGGAAGCTATTGAGACCTGTTTGATACACTAGTTGACAGTGATGATCGGATGGGAAATACATTAATGTAATGTATCGCTTACAACAAAAAACAAACTACCTGTTTTCATTGAATGTGAAATGAACATGCATTTAAAGGAAAACAGAAGTTTTAGTACAAACGATCGCTTGCACGAGGTCATTTAAAGGTAAAATCTGTAGAGAAGCAGGACACAGTTCTGTCTTTACAGTTACACCATATGCCATCGCATGAAGAGATGATTAAGAAAACCAATGCATAGTGTTGTCGGCTAAGGCCAAAATTATAAATAAAAAACACCCAATATCAATATGATGCATGCTAGCGGCGATAACGCACGTACTGTATGATTATCTCCCTCTTCGGCGCTCTCCTGTCAGCCGTCGAATGGAGTCACCGCGGAGTTACTAGGCTTTGGAGTTTAGTGACAGATAACACGCCTGATGATGTGGGCCTATAGAGGGTGAACTAAATGTATCCAAATTGACATGTCATCGGGTTTATTACAATAGATTTAGAACAATATAAGAACCTAAGAAATACTCAAAGCTAATTATTATTTTTTGAACCATAAGAAAAAATAAAGATGATATTTCAACGAAGAAGACAAAAAGGGTTCCGACATTACCATACAATCCAATGTTAATCTTTAAATCAAATTATTCGACGAAATGTATATCTTGACCTTTTACTGGCCGTAGCTATGGAGATAGGTTAAAGGCGTGTACAACTCAAGAAGAACAAAATAGCAATCGATGCGGTCAGTGAAACTAGACGTTGGCCAGCCGATGACACGGGCAACGATGTTTAATCAACGGAAGGTTCGTGTTCCTAGAACTAAGCTGGGAGATGATCGTTCTAATCCAGTCAAAATACAGTTTTGAACTATGAACAAGATAGAATACAGTATCTAAACCCCAGAGAGTCGGCCATTTTACAGTCTCGATACCCTTAGGATTAGTCAGAATACAGTATATCTAGTATACTCTAGGGAACCAGACAGAATACAATATATATATATATACCTTAGGACATCAGACCGATAATTCAGTATATGTAAATTAGAGATCCAGGCAGAATAGAGTATATACATGTATACAATAGGGAACAAAAACTGCTGCAAGTTGTATACAAATGTCAAACGATATAAAACACCTTTTAAATTGTAATCGTATTTGTACAAGGATTTGCGTGTGTTTTAAGATTGTAATCGTTTATGATTGTAATCATTTTTGTAAACGAATTTGTGTGTTTTTAGATTGTAATCGTTTTCGTACAAGGATTTGTGTGTGTTTTAAGCCTACACGTCGCCTATTATCAATTATATTGAAAATTACACTGCAAAATACTATTGTTGTCGCACACGCTGAGAGCTATGAACGAGTTAAGCCCAGGTTTTATCCTCGATAACTATTGTTGGTTTGACCTCCCGTTGTCTGGGGTGACATTTGGAGGTTGATATGCCCGCGAATTGCGCTGTTGTTACTCCAGCGCCTACACAGTGATAGCAATGAAGTCATAAAGCACACCATCTATTGACTTTGATTCCAATGTTTGTGAAAACATGGAATTGAAATGTCTCTTTATCTATGATGTATAGTGCTGAGGCCGGCGAGGCCCAAGTCGGCTCTCCTAGCATCACATGGGCCTACGGTCAGCCGCGAAATAACGTTCACAGATATAAAATTTGCAATTTCAAAAAGTAATGATATTGGTCTTTTGTAGTCATCGTTTATTATACTTTATTTCAACTGTCCGTTAGGGTTACGACAACTTTATGACCAACCCTGTGTATAAATGTCTTTTAAGGGCTCTCGAAACGAGACTGCCTAACAGAGTGTAGTACAGAGGCTATTATAAAAGATGATTGTGGTATCACAAAACATCTGCTCCAATGACAGACAGTCAGAGATGTTCGCAAACGGGACGGATAAAAACACCCGTAAATAGTTTAAATTGTACATGATTTATTCTGCTAAAACCTCGTTGAAGACTTTTTGTATCTTACCAAAAAATATCGCTAGTCTTCAGTATATAACTGATTATTTGGGTGTGCTTACAGATTTCCTTTATATTTATATGTAAATTACAGTTTTCTATTTATACATTGTACTTATGATACATTTCTCAACTTTAAGATACACACTTTCCAATATTGCTATGATAGAATTTCCACTGGTTGTTTTGCTACTGTTTTTATTTACAATGTATATATTTGAGGCAATCCCCTTTATCATACCAAAAACATGAAATGCTTTTTTTGTCTTAAATAAGATTAGAAAGAAAAACAGATTTTCTAAATGTGTATGCTTATATTAAAGCACATTCCTTCGGATTGTAGGGAGCCCAAGGTAATTGTTAATGGAAATTTCATCTTTAGATTGTGATCCAATGCAAATTATTAGACCAGATTTGTTAGGGAGATCAAACGCTGAGAATAAAAATAGCGAGATTAGACACTAGGGGTTACTCACACGGTCATTTGTTATGGCCAATCAAGTTCAAGGACTCACATAATGCTACCTATGCATTTTAAACCTGTTGTACTCTTCCAGCTTCGTTTGTAATTAGGCTTATGTTTTTCTTCTGTTTAACAACAAAACTAGGGAAAGATTATCTTTCAACCACTCCTTTTCAAAATTAAAAGATCTCTAGTGCAATAATGTACTCTATGCCAAACCGCCTAACGTTAATATGGCGTCATCATGAAAATGCATGATGACCGTTCGAGGTTCAGCGCGTGAATCTAGTCACCATTTTAGGAAAAGTGCATCGCTATCCTTTACAAATAAATCTATCCGTAATGGAAGAAATTATATCCTATAAGCATAGCATTCATAGGATGTGTCAGTCCTACACCACTAGGCAAAGGTACACATCGAGCCTGAGAAAAATGTCGACATCGATGTCACTTCGTCCGATCAGAAGGCTTGTACATAAACGTGTTTGAACCGGAACAGATCTATGGTACACTGATCACTGATCTCAGTCCCGGTGAGTACCTATATGCTCTATATCCGTTGTAAAAACCTACCTGTGGCTGCAGCTATAATTCCGTTACATTCTGGCTGATTGTCGAGGCACCAATCTGTAAGGTAGTCTCCTAGAACCCCGCCATACATCGACAGGACCGCCGCTAGCAATCCCACATAACTCAGCGTCCTCATCACTTGTCGTCAAATCTGGTGATTCTGTAAGGACGATGACATAGTACTTAGTTTATTTAGAAAGTTCGATACATTTCAACATATTGGAACACTTCATTCATCAGACTGATGAACTAGTATTAACTATAAACATGGATTGAGCCTAATAGGATGTTTATCAACCACGAACGAATTTTTGGGGCCAAAAGAAATATCATTTTTTGTGTATTTACCACTGATGTTGACCTCAATAATTACTGTTCATAACTGTTGTAACACATATTGTTCACACGTGCACCAGCTGTATGTTTAAAATAAATAAATACATTTCAACCTACAGTTACTCCGAGTTCTTTCTGTTTTAAACAAAGGATTTTTACCTGTTTTAGTTGGAGGTGAATTGACTAGGATTTTACTAAAACAAAGCATAAAATTACATTGAGTTTATTTGAAAAGAATCCTTGAAAGATAAAGAACCCTAGAGTGAGAAGGCATTCCATAATATGATACAAATGTGATGAAAGTACAAACGTCATGACGTTGCATTTGATGAAACTATGCAAACCCAAAGAAACGTTACACGTATAACATTATCCCGTTGTGTAACGAAGCAGTGAAGAAAATGAACGAAAATCTATGGACCACAAGAGAATTACATTATTTTTGAAATGCGTCATTCTTCTGTTTTGACGCTTAGTGCATTTATGACAAAATTAATTAAGATTTCCATCCGAAACATAAAACGCTTTCCATTTGGACATCCCCGTTTGCTTGAATCAACTATATTGCGAAATACACTTTCTCTAATGCGATTTGTTAGGCACATTTTTCCATGGAAATCTTAGGTTGACGAGCTCGTTTATAACTGTTGAATGATATGACTTGACAGTGGCTACGGCCCTATTATGATTTTCAATAGATTTATTGAATAAAGGACTGCAAAACAACGTAAGGTGGATCTCGTATTGGTGGCGGGATTGGACGGTGCAATCGGCACCTCCTAGTGTTATCTAAGTCGTGCTGTGAAATCAATGTCTAATTGTGGTTTGTAATTACCGGTATGCAAATTAATGTAACGGGCCCTTCTGTTTTCCGTGAGATACGTAAACACTATCAGGACAATGGTACCACCACGAATTGTCCTTTTGTATTGTAGGCGTAATATTGAAGGTCTCATATGTTCGTGATTGGATAGGTAAGCTTGAACTTATCTCTGCTGTTGTAGGTATGAAATTGTACCTTTTCATTTGGTGTTCATGCTTTTTTGTATCTGTTTTAAATGATGCTGTCGCCAAGATGGACTATTTTGCGTTTCACAATATAACTGTAGTATGATGTTATGTAAATTGTACTCATACATTCAAATTAATGCACAAACAATTACGGCTTTAACTAAAATTCTAAAGCTTACACTTTGTCCATTCAATAATGGTAAATATAAACAATTCTTTATGCATTTGTAAACCCTAGGTTATATTTTTTGACCATGAATGAAATACGCTCGGTGACTCAAACGTATGAAAAAAGGAAAGAAAATACTCAAAATAGATAAAAAGATACGTGCGACACTATATATTAATTATTCACAACACGCATTTTTAGTTTCTTGCTGTAAAATACGCGACTCGCATTCAGGACTATTATGTTCTATGTTATATAAATTAAGCTTTTCTGTTATAATTTGAAGCATTAAAGAATACTGTTCACTCACACTTATGAATACATTACGATGTTGGGCTAGTCACTGTTAGCTGGTGTTTGTTATATTTAATATTAATCATACGAACATAAGCTATTACTGATAAACAAATACAAAACTGATGATAACCAGCTCATATCTATAATTATTGGCCTGATATTTTATATTTAATCTAGAATGAAGGATTATCTCTATTTGTTTAAAAAACCTTTATATGTACAAATGCAGCTTTGAAATTTCCTGGTGACAATGATGATGACGTAATCTTTAAAGCATTAATAACCCGTCACATTTGATTTCTTCATTTCCTTGTTAGTGCCTGGCTGAAATTGTCTCTCCCTAGCTGTAACCATAGGAAATATGACGACCAATGATCTCGTCACCATGACAACTGACATTCTATGTCAATTTCAAATCTTAAAGAAATAATTTAAACACGTTTATTAATCTTGATAACATTTTAGTGGCTTTCTGAAGTGATTAGTGCTTTCGTCCACCAATCCACGTGTCTCTATTAATAACTATAATACGTAGGACAGTTGAACGTGTTTTTAATTCCATAAACGTCTCTTTATATGTGATATGTGTAGAGATTACAATACATATTTGGTTTCTGAGGAAATGAAATCTGTTAAGTCTGAACAACAATAGCAACATTCTGACGTCGATGCAAACCTGCCCATGGGTTTAAATGTTCAAATAGGAACTGCTCGAGCAAGCTCGTGAACGACAATTATGATTATGCTATTGTATTGTTTTTTTTCTGTGTTTTTCTTCTTCCTGCAAATACAGATCAATGCAAGCACAACAACTGTTAATTACAAAAGCTAAATAAGGTAAAATATTGAACCAACTATCTGTAAGATTCTAGAAAATAGAGAACAGAACTCAACTTCAACGAAGCACAATGGTTATAACTCTTGCGTAAACCTTGTCAAGTCTAGTTTCTATAACTATCACGGACAACGTATGTTGGTCTGATTTTTATTACAACTCGCGCTTCACATATTTCAAACATAAAGCCAAGTAACAAATATGAATAAATATTGACTGGGTATGAGTGCAATCTCTCACTCCTGTATAGTGGTCAGTCTCAAAAAACTTGTATCCGACACTTCCCTCTTTATTTAAAGGATAAATATTTGTATATTATATACATAGTGTAAAAGATACAATACGGTTTTCCTAGTATGTATTACGTGATTTTATAGCTTAGATAGTAGCAGTTTACCAAGGTCCTTTGATTATACGGATAAAAGGCCGTGCGCTTTCCTTTGTAAATTAAATAGTTAATTGGGTAGAAATTGAATATCATAAGAAAGTGATAAATTAATTTAAAAGCGTAACCGACCAGATGCCAACTTTATTCCGCAGTTACATGACTTTGGCCCTAGGCTACGAGTTCGTTATTTCCGGTGTTGATTTCATAAACCTTGTCAACATTATGTATGCATTTTGCCACCTTAACATATTGCGGTCATTTATAAGAATGTCAACTTCCGGACATCACTAAGACGGCAATGATCTTCTGACCTCTCGGTCGATATCCGACACTCTGCGGACCTCCCTAATTGGACTAATCGGATAGCCAACAGATGATAGTCGTACACCATAATGAAGAGACACAGAAATACAAATGGCTGCTAATCGATGTTCTCCACAGCACTCCTAATCACTCTATTGTTGTGGCCCTTCTGTAGTGGAACACTATCACGATTTTACTGCTAGCATTGTTAAGCTACATGTGTTTAATATCAAACGCTATACACGCTGTGTATATAAGTCCGACTACTGAAGTTTACTCGACTAAAAACACCACCAGCGATAAATACCAGGCTGAGTTAATAGTCTGATTCTGTTATTTGTTTTGTTTTCTTAGAAAGAAACATCAACAAGCAATAAAGCCTCGCACACATCACACAATAAAGAGTATCACATCAACGAAAGAAGCATTAATGTAAAATTACATATTTAATTTCTTACGATACTCAATATACCAGCATGACTATATAGAAACTATTATTTCATCCCTACTGAAATAGACTGGGATATTGACAAATGTTGTCTGAGAACGTGACGCGTATGTTTCTTTAAAATATCGGCTTTCGTATATTTTTTTTATGCGAAAGGTTTTCTGATTTGTGATCGGAGTTTGTAATTCAATAGAAACAAGAAGCTGACATTTCATTGTCTTAGCTCAGTCTAACTTTCTACAGTCTACCAAAGGTCATGGTGACGGAACTCCAATTTATACTTTGGCTATTTGATATAAACAATAAAACTCTCGTGCCCTCGTAACTGTTCTCGCGGGACTGCCTATGCGTAGGAGCTCTTCAATAAAGAAACCCTGCTTTGGACCATTGATGATTGACCCTTCAACTAAGTGTGAGAAAAAACCGTTTATACAAGGAGAATTTATTTTATTTTAGAACTCTATAATCATTTGTTTATAGCACCCCCCATCCAAACACAATGTATCAGGTTGTTTTTGTCTAGGAAGGAGAAATCGGAAAAGATTGATACTAGGAAATGTTAGGATAGCTGATAAGTCGCCAAACAATAAATTACAACCTCCCTGGGGGCGACAGCGGTAGTATTATTCGAGTTTAAATGCCATACGCTTTCAGTCACCTTTACTCACATTTACCTATTACAACAGTAGTGGCATCATCATTCTGAGGTCTGGGACGTAATAGGTTGAAACTAACAACTTAGATTATTTAATTCTCACATATCACAGATGCTACGGTGTTCCATTCAAAACGTCTTTATTGCTAATTTTATTTTTTCACGCATGTAGAACTGCGCTAAACCGAACTCGCATACGGCTAAAACAGTAATTTCATTAACTGACGCGGAATACAATGTACATCTTTGTAGAATATTTAATCATGAATCTATTATCTAACACTTTTCGTTTTGCTATGAAATGTTACTGTCGAACATGGAAATTAAATTTATTGTACGCTTTTTCAAACCGGATCTTCAGATTTTGTTAATAATATTTGTGAATTATTAAGCTGGCTCCTTTAGCAATCTCTGTTTAAGTAGGGTTGGAGATATTACAAGACTTAAATCACACCCAGAGAATTCAAACCGACCGAACAGTTATCAATATCCGTTTGAAAAACATTGAATGCAGTATAATATCCTCCAATCGCAATTGATACTAGTAGGGTACTCAAACGGTCATAACTGGCGAATTGACGTCAAACTGGAGCAACAAATCATCTTGGAAAAACAGCCACATATTCCGTACAACTACTCGTGGCAAGAAACAAAGTAGTTCTTTCTAATTACATCCCTACCCTTTACTATACCTCTGGTACAATACGAGCTGTATTTGGTCTGTTAGTGGATGACATTGTACTGTAAATGATAACAGTTCCAAGGTCACTTTTTCTTAATAAATATTCCATTATTAAAGGATTAATTGGACATTTGCAATTCTTTGTTACACCTAACCGAGCCTTAATGGATATGGACGTGAACGGTCCTGCGCGATATTAACGTGTGGTTATCGAGTTGTTAGGCAGACATGCTAGAAATATTCGAGAAGAATGAGCGGCAGTCATTTGCATCCAAACTACGGCATACATTAATATCAGTTAACTATGTTTGATGTTTCCTAGACAATTGTTTACAAGTCGATTATACTATCCGTACATTAATATAGGTGTGTGTACCTGCATCGTAAACAACACAGGATGATCATAGACTGTGTCCAATATAGGGTGGGTTATTATCTCTTAATATGTACAGAGTTGTGCCGTGTACATGATACCATATTTTAGGTTTTTTCAAACTCCTGTTAAGACCAAAGTATTCGATACACTGGTAATGGTCATGTTTAGTGGTCGCCACCATGATCTCATTTGTTAATATTGTGATATATTCTATTTTCCTTCTACAATATGAGTGTTTGATAATGCTCGTCACTACCCTAGTTCAAACTTTGAGGACATAACATTTTTTCCGATTTGATCTATGTTAACCCGTCGGGTGTCGTCGATAAAGCAGAAGATGCTTACCTTTTCGGAACATTTGGTATTTTACTCTTTGCACTTTTGCCATAGTTTCTTTTACTATTTTGTTCGTAGCTTCGGTTATCGTTTGTTTCAAAAGATTGGATTTTTAAGAAATGATTGATTTTAACAAAACAAATCTTTTTGACTGTTTTCTTTGGTATCTTTCTCCGTCGTGAGATTGCTTTACAGTCATCGATGTACAATGGATCTAGTTTCAAAACAGCATTAAAATATATTTTATATGTTGAAAGTATAAAAGAACACATTAGTGAGTTCGCATTTCTGTTTATCCAGGAAATAGTCCGTTTAATATCGTTAAGAATATAGTTTTTTTGCTGAGCAATTTAGTAGACTATCGAAGTTCATTCGCTATCACAGCGCAGGCGTACTGATATCTCGTTTTGGCCGCGCTCCTACATGCTTCCATGGGAGTTGCATGCAGTATAACCTCAAATCATGTATACGGTTCAATAGCATTAAGATCAAAACGCTAATGACACATGCGATGATAGAAAATGGGTTTTCATATTTACTAGAATTAAATGCAGCGGTAACATAATAAACTTGATATCTCTCCTACTTGAATGCCTTTAATTATAGGTCTAACGGATGGGGCTGTCCTCAACTTAATGTGAACAATTGATTTTTCTGTGGGGCGATGATTCTTTCTTCTTCTAGAAATGACGACAAGAACAATATTTATTTATTTTATCGTTTTGAAATTGCTACTTTATCAAATAGGGAAATTGGCTCGTCAACTGTTAGGGTTTTGGTCTGCCGTTTGAAGCCGCTGTTATGATGAAGTTGTGTTATTACGTGTTGGGCACATGGGGGTTGTAAAATGTTGCATAACTGTCTGTTACACCCTCGTAAATACTCTATATCTATAGACAGAGACCATTGCTGTCCCGTCACTCGTACAGAAATCATACGGCCACTTTATACTCACTAAACTAGCAATCGTCGCGTCTGTAGACAGAGACCATTGCTGTCACGGCACTCGTACAGAAATCATACGCTTACTTTATATACACTTCAATATAAATCGCCATAACGTTCTCCAATCTTACTTATGTGAATCTATGTCTACATATAAATGGAATGTTGGCGTAAGGAATCCGTTTCGATATAATGTCGAATAGTGAAGGCGTTGAAAATTATTTTCCGTTTTCTTTTTTTGATATATATATTAATATCCGTAGGATATTCCCAGCAGCATGCATACATTTTCATGTATGTGAAAAACATTTGAATGATTTATTTCTCATCGACAATAGAAGCGCCATTGATTTGTTTTGAAGATTCAAATATGTAGATAAAAATTCTTCAACTTCTTTTAACGCCATACTAGGTGACAAACCATATATAATATATATGTAATAGTGAGACAATCTATCTGGAACCGGAACTACTGTGAAAATAGGTTTTAAATCTTAAAATCTGATTAAATGTAAATATCACCATCAAGAGTTCATAGATTTCTTTCTGATATTTAAGCAGTATTCATGCTAAATAAATAATGAAAAAAATATTATACATTGAGGAAATAAAGCCCTAATTGTTTGAGAATTGAACACGATCTCAAAGTTATGGAAAAAGTCGTATAATGATAATAGACGCTAAAGTTAGGGAATGGTGTTGTATTTCTGACAGAACGTCGTATCCAGGCGAAATACATTAGCGTAAGGGAAAGGTATGGTGTTTCTGACAGAACGTCGTATGCGGGCGATATACATTAGCGTTAGGGATTGGTGAGATATTTTCTGACAGATCTTCGTATGCGGGCGATATACAGTAGTAGCGTTAGGGATTGGTAAGATATTTTCTGACAGAACGTCGTATGCAGACGAAATACATTAGCGTTAGGGAAAGGTATGGTATTTCTGACAGAACGTCGTATTCGGGCGATATACAGTAGCGTTAGGGATTGGTGAGATATTTTCTGACGGAACATCGTATGCAGGCGATATACAGTAGCGTTAGGGATTGGTGAGATATTATCTGACAGAACGTCGTACGAGAACGATACACAGTCACGTTAAGGGTGATGTGATATTACTGACAGAATGTCGTATGATGATGATAGACGGTAACGTTAGGGAATGATGTGATATTAGGTATATAGATGCATTAACAAGTTTCATGTTCACGCTGCCTTAGTGACACTTTTATGGATTTGACGAGAAATAGTAAGACGAGTATTAATTGTGGTGCAGAGACTAATTACTCTCCACGAACATATTCATTCGCTAACGACTTGCTGGTGTTTACTTTCCAATCGTATTCATATTGCTATATATCTGAGATGTTACTTATGTAAATAGTTTTTATCTATCTAAATACAACTTCAATATGATTGACCTCTCACAGGTCTATACTTAAGTCAAAACTGGTGAAGGTTACATAAACAACATATTCTAAAAACAAAATAGAATAACCTCTTATGATTAATACGCTGACCACTACACCGACATTGTATATACCAGAATCCTGATCATCAGGTTAATATATTCGATTAAATAATCAATTATTTTAATTTTAAATGGCCCGTATGCACCTACACGACTGTCCCAAAGGCATAGCTATACCATATATTGTATTATAGGTTATCATATATGCAGTGATTACCACCTTGACATTTGATTTAATAATTGGACGGTCAGTTCGTCCCACCGTCCCTATGCGATCCCTAGTCTCGTTCAACCCGACTCTTGTCTGTGCAAGCTACGTCGAATAGAGAATTAATTACAAAGTGATCAAGCGTCTTGTTGAACGAGACTAGTGCGATCCAATGCCCCGTGTTTGACTTTTAGCGTTACGATAAATATTGAATTACCATATATAGTTATGATAAGGTAATCTGGGGTACTTACAACCCACATATTCATTACTCATTCATGTCTATTAATACAAGTATTAATATATTTACAACCAATATATAGCATATCGAATAATATTGTGCCCGAATCCCATGGGGACGAGGTCGGGCGATGTTACACGAGAACTGAGTAATTCTCTTTATGATGACAGAGGTTGTTCCGGGTATATGGGTCGTCAGCGCGGGCATGCATATAGGTAGATTCCTTAATGAAGTCGCCGTAGAGAAGGTATATTAAGGAACATTGATGTATTTATAACATTGAATAATCCATTCCTGCCAGATTAGCCTGTTATATGACGATATTCGTAATGAAATTTCAACATCGGGCTGGAAGGAAACACAATGTCATCTCCGTGAATCAAAGCGAACACCGTATTGGGCCGTGATTAGAGCGAACACCGTATTGGACCGTGATTAGAGCGAACACCGTACGTATTGGGCCGTGATTAGAGCGAACACCGTATTGGACCGTGATTGGAAACTCTGTCTACGGAGTTTTCAGTGCTTTTGATTTGCATGTCATTGGGAAAATCTAAAAGTAACTATGAATAGTAAGGTTAATTCAGACATAAAGTTACATGTTTTGTTCCTGATTTATACATTCCTACCAAGAACGACATTGTAACATTGTCATAGTCTACCGTATTAAAGACCACGTCAATGACACTTATCTGCCTAGAACTAACATTATCACCATGACATCGCATTTAGACAAAACTAGAGACGCGGTTTCCTAAAAATATGCATATTTTATTATACATCTGTAAAATTTATTCTGTTCAATGGGGTAAAATGTATTAGTAATTAATTAGAATAACAGGTGTGTTGACCACTCTCTACACTTTGTTTTGTGTAGCCGATTGCGGAAGTTTTAAAGACAGTGTGTCCCCTCCGATAAAATGTGGTAATAAATATATTTTGCCAAAAAACGTATCACACTGCACCATCGGCTGTGTGGTCCTTCTATGACTCAGTGGTGATGTTTAAGGGGGAAAGGCGAGGATCCAAATAAGTCTAAACTACTATTGAAACAGAAGTGGACGTGCGCGAGACCTGTTGATTATATGGTTTAAAAAATACAGAAGTACTGGTTGATTTTAAATAAATAAAGTATAAAGTGTGTAGATGATGAGCCGCTCTACTACCCAATTGCCATTACTGTGGCTATCAAGGTTAAGGCAAACCGCGCTACTACCCAATTAACATTACTGTGTGGCTATCAATGTTACGGCAAACCGCGCTACTACCCAATTGACATTACTGTGTGGCTATCAAGGTTACGGCAAACCTCGGCACTTAAAAATCAACCAGTAAAGTCTAATACTTTGTACCGGGAAAGATTAACGAACACACATGTAACATCTATGTAATTTGGTTATAGATGCGGTATGCCAAAAATAATCATTACATGTCAAGACCATTCAATGTCATAATTAATATTGTCATATGCCGGTCAGGTGCATTCCTAGAACGAACACAGGTAATGTTTCTACTGTACTGTAATTAAAGTACCATTACAAAATAGTATTTGTAACTATGAGTAAAAACACCCATCGTTTCTATTCTGAGAATACACAATGTTTGACTACTGTTAAAGAATGCGCAATACCACGGTATGCTTTTCACTGGTGCGGAAGTTATTAGTGTTTTCGGGAAAAAAAATCATTCTTCAGATCTAACATTCTGAAATGTTCATATCAGCGTTAGTATAGGAATTATGGTGACTATCTGGAGGAATTAACATGCCATAGGTAAGTTATTGGCCCAACTCTCATCCCTCAGTAGAGCCAGCACGGTCCTAAACAAACGACTCTAATTGTAGGACACGTCTCAATCAAACCGTTCAGTTCTAAAAGTAGCGGAAGCATTGCACAGGGGCGGAAGACATTTGGTTAATTGGTGTGTACGGTATCTGCACTCAAGTTTAGGTGATATTGATAGGTTTCGAGACTTAACGGTAATGGTTTTACTTATTTAAACATACAACGACAACCTGCGAATTTATTGTCTATGAATACCTTTATATATGTCTGTTTTTAAGCATATCTGTTTATTCATTTTGATAACCCAAACATTTGTATAGAAGCAAAACATTTATACGTGCATTTTAATTTGAAAAAATGTATTGTTGCATCGATGTTTGTATTCTACAAAGTCAATGTTTAATGCAGTTTACTTTTGGAAATTGTGTCACTATTATCAAGCAGATTTTTTCAGAAATTTGATTCCGTCGTTGAACTTAATAAAGTTATCAATAAATCCGACATAGTTCCGAATAGTAAACGGACAGGTCTTTATGTAAAATAAGCTGCAGAATTTCTAGAGCATGGCATGGCTTAAAAAATATTTTCTTATACACCAAAACAGAATACTTCGAATTGCATTAGACTAGCAATGTCTGTAAACGTACTTACCTGGACAGTAATTCTCAATGTTAGATACTTTGGTCCTATGGTATAAAATGGAGATAAAGAAACAATAGTCACCAACCTGCTTCGATGTAACTCTCTGTCGATGCGCAACGGTATAATGTCAACTTTTCAAGTGAAAACTTTTCTCCAAAAAGTGTACGATCCAGTGTTGCAATCTTAGTCAAATGTAGCTATTGATGAGTTTAAATAGAACAAAGTCACGTGGTGCTATGACGCTGATCCTATTGGCTGCCTTCCACCTCCCACATTTCAGTTGCCGTTCGATCGATGGACCGTTCGACAAATGGTTACGCACGCAAGTTCTACGTAACCACAGGAGCCGCGACACCCCCTGAGTCCTGGGGAGTTTACACTAAATTATTGGCCTCCCAATGTAGCGTATTTAGTTACCGGTGTTCATTTGTTTTCGACAATTGTAAAAGATGACTGAGTATTGGGTTTGTCTTGATGATGCACGTTCTCACGCGAGGCCGACAGAATTGACCGGCGTTACGGCTGCCAAGACTGATAAGAAATTGCTGGACATTTGGTCACTTCCAATCTAGCAGACACGCTCACTCGATATAGATAGAAGTCTCCTATCCGACCCTTTAGTCCCCAAGGGAACTTCTATGTAGGATCTCTGTGTACTATTTCTAGTTGCTCTAAATATGAGTTTATATGTATAATATAAGCAAATAATAAAAGATAAACAAATCATGATAATTTGTTACGCGGCGAGTTTAACTACATTTTAAGTAAGATGGCAAGCATTATGTGTTTTTCTGACTCTCCCACATGTTTGTTTTAACAGCTGGAATATGTGGTTGGAATGTGGTAATTGTTTACGAGGATCAGACCTGCACTGGACTTTAACATGCACGTCAATTCACACGACGTGTAGTATTATCAAACACACGCTCAGTGAGTAAACAAAGATATTATTGATCTGATATACTGTTTTGATCAATAAATAATATTAAAACAGAATTAATTGAATATGTTTATCACCGTATAGCAGGATATTTCGCGGGGATGATGTTTCGCGATTTCGCGGGCGAATTACGTGATCGTGAAATTATGTAAAAATAAGCCGCGATACTAAACTTCATACACTAATGTCGTAATGAAATCCATTTGTAGCGGCGTAGGTGGTTGTAACGATTCACGTACATTAAGTGTATTGATGTTTAAAAATAGATTGTATCACACATCTTATAGTTTTGTTGAGTTGTTTAACAAAATACTCTTACTTGTTGGTATAAAGTTATTTCAAAAAGACAAATCGTTCAAAAATTAGATGAAAATTAATACTTTCAATTGTTTAAAACCAATTGTTACATGTTACAATTAAGAAAAAAAGATAAGAGACAATATTTTATTTGTTTTCGCATTTCAATATTAATTATCTGATTTTTTTCCATATAATTGCGTGCCATTCAGCAAATTATTGAATATTGTCAGTTGAATTATCCAGAGGTAAACAGGTTTTGTCAAATTATCACACAAATTAGTGTCGGCGTCGAACATGGCGATGTTAATAAAGCCAGATTCACGACAATGCTCAACGCTTTAACGAGTATGTAGGTGGAACATGTGACGGTTACAGCAGCTGTTTAAATATAACTCGGCTATGCAAAAAATGTCGTAAATAATTGGAAAAATACATTGTCTAAATGAAGTATAACCCGACGGCAAAATAGAGTAAAATACATGTACCTAAAAGATGTGCGTATTAAATGTGAGATGTAAACGAAATCTAAAGAGTTACGGCAATATGTTAAATGTCACTAAATTAAATAGGAAAAGTAAAGACACAGCAATTTTTGTTAGCGATGCTAAAAAAGTTACATTGAATGTGAACGTAATAAGTAGAGTGACGGCGATACATTGAATGTGTACGTAATAATTATAGTGACGGCGATACATTGAATGTGTACGTAATAAGTATAGTGACGGCGATAAATTGAATGTGTACGTAATAAGTAGACTGACAGCGATACATATATATGCATTGAATGTGTATGTAATAATTATAGTGACGGCGATACATTGAATGTGAACGTAATAATTATAGTGACGGCGATACATTGAATGTGTACATAATAATTATAGTGACGGCCATACCTTGAATGTGTACGTAATAAGTAGAGTGACGGCGATACATTAAATGTGTACGTAATAAGTAGAGGGACGGCGATACATTGAATGTGTGCGTAATAAGTAGAGTGACGGCGATAGATTAAATGTGTACGTAATAAGTATAGTGACGGCGATAAAGTGAATGTGTACGTAATAAGTAGAGAAACGGCGATACATTGAATGTGAACGTAACAATTATAGTGACGGCGATACATTACATGTGAACGTAATAAGTAGAGGGACGGCGATACATTGAATGTGTGCGTAATAAGTAGAGTGACGGCGATACATTCAATGTGTACATAATAATTATAGTGACGGCGATACATTGACTGTGTACGTAATAAGTAGAGGGACGGCGATACATTGAATGTGTAGGTAATAATTATAGTGACGGCGAAACATTGAATGTGAACGTAATAATCATAGTGACGGCGACACATTGAATGTGTACATAATAATTACAGTGACGGCCATACCTTGAATGTGTACGTAATAATTATAGTGACAGCGATACATTGAATGTGTACGTAATAATTATAGTGACGGCGATACATTACATGGGAACGTTATAAATAGAGTGACGGCGATACATTGAATGTGTAGGTAATAATTATAATGACGGCGATACATTGAATGTGTACGTAATAAGTAGAGAAACGGCGATACATTGAATGTGAACGTAAAAATTATAGTGACGGCGATACATTGAATGTGTACGTAATAATTATAGTGACGGCGATACATTAAATGTGTACGTAATAATTATAGTGACAGCGATACATTGAATGTGTACGTAATACTTATATTGACGGCGATACATTGAATGTGTACGTAATAAGTAGAGTGACGGCGATACATTGAATGCGTACGTAATAATTATAGTGACGGCGATACATTAAATGTGTACGTAATAAGTAGAGTGACGGTGATACATTGAATGTGTACGTAATAATTATAGTGACGGCGATACATTACACGTTAGCGTTATAAGTAGAGAGAAGGCGATACATTGAATGTGAACGTAATAATTATAGTGACGGCGATACATTACATGTGAACGTAATAAGTAGAGTGACGGCGATACATTAAATGTGAAAGTTATAATTATAGTGACGGCGATACATTACATATGAACGTAATAATTATAGTGACGGCGATACATTGAATGTGAACGTAATAATTATAGTGACGGCGATACATTAAATACATTGAATGTGTACGTAATAATTATAGTAACGGGGATACATTGAATGTGTACGTAAAAATTATAGTGACGGCGATACATTGAATGTGTATTAAATGTGAACGTAATAATTATAGTGACGATATTACATTGAATGTGAATGTAATAATTATAGTAACGATGATACATTGAATGTGAACGTAATAATTATAGTGACGGCGAGACATTAAATGTGTACGTAATAAGTAGAGACACGGCGATACATTGAATGTGTACGTAATAATTAGAGTGACGGCGATACATTACATGTGTACGTAATAATTATAGTGACGGCGATACATTCAATGTGAACGTAATAATTATAGTGACGGCGAGACATTAAATGTGTACGTAATAAGTAGAGACACGGCGATACATTGAATGTGTACGTAATAACTAGACTGACAGCGATACATTGAATGTGTACGCAATAACTATACTAACAGCGGTATATTGAATGTGTACGTCATAATTATATTGACGGCGATACATTGAATGTGGACGTAATAAGTAGAGTGACGGCGATACGTTAAATGTGTACGTAATAAGTAGAGTGACAGCGATACATTGAATGTGTACGGAATAACTAGACTGACAGCGATACATTTAATGTGTACGCAATAACTAGACTGACAGCGATACATTGAATGTGTTCGTAATAATTATAGTGACGGCGATACATTAAATGTGAATGTAATAATTATAGTGACGGCGATACATTAAATGTGAACATAATAATTATAGTGACGGCGATACATTAAATGTGAACATAATAATTATAGTGACGGCGATACATTAAATGTGAACATAATAATTATAGTGACGGCGATACATTAAATGTGAACATAATAATTATAGTGACGGCGATACATTAAATGTGAACATAATAATTATAGTGACGGCGATACATTAAATGTGAACATAATAATTATAGTGACGGCGATACATTAAATGTGAACATAATAATTATAGTGACGGCGATACATTAAATGTGAACATAATAATTATAGTGACGGCGATACATTAAATGTGAACATAATAATTATAGTGACGGCGATACATTAAATGTGAACATAATAATTATAGTGACGGCGATACATTAAATGTGTACGTTATAATTATAGTGACGGCGATACATTGAATGTGTATTAAATGTGAACGTAATAATTATAGTGACGGCGATACATTACATGTGAACGGAATAAGTAGAGTGACGGCGATACATTAAATGTGAAAGTAATAATTATAGTGACGGCGATACATTAAATGTGAACATAATAATTATAGTGACGGCGATACATTAAATACATTGAATGTGTACGTAATAATTATAGTGACGGCGATACATTACACGTTAGCGTTATAAGTAGAGAGAAGGCGATACATTGAATGTGAACGTAATAATTATAGAGACGGCGATACATTGAATGTGTATGTAATAATTATAGTGACAGCGATACATTCAATGCGAACGTAATAAGTAGAGAGACGGCGATACATTGAATGTGAACGTAATAATTATAGAGACGGCGATACATTGAATGTGTATGTAATAATTGTAGTGACGGCAATACATTGAATGTGAACGTAATAATTATAGTGTCGGCGATACATTGAATGTGTACGTAATAATTATAGTAACGGTGATACATTGAATGTGTACGTAAAAATTATAGTGACGGCGATACATTGAATGTGTATGTAATAATTATAGTGACAGCGATACATTCAATGCGAACGTAATAAGTAGAGAGACGGCGATACATTTAATGTGAACGTAATAAGTAGAGTAACGGTGCTACATTAAATGTGAACGTAATAATTATAGTGACGGCGAAACATTAAATGTGTACGTAATAAGTAGAGACACGGCGATACATTGAATGTGTACGTAATAAGTAGAGTGACGGCGATACGTTAAATGTGTACGTAATAAGTAGAGTGACAGCGATACATTGAATGTGTACGGAATAACTAGACTGACAGCGATACATTTAATGTGTACGCAATAACTAGACTGACAGCGATATATTGAATGTGTACGTCATAATTATATTGACGGCGATACATTGAATGTGTACGTAATAAGTAGAGTGACATCGATTCAATGAATGTGTACGGAATAACTAGACTGCCAGCGATACATTTAATGTGTACGCAATAACTAGACTGACATCGATATATTGAATGTGTACGTAATAATTATAGTGACGGTGATACATTGAATGTGTACGTAATAATTATAGTAACGGTGATACATTGAATGTGTACGTAAAAATTATAGTGACGGCGATACATTGAATGTGTACGAAATAAGTAGAGTGACGGCGATACATTGCATGTGTACGCAATAACTAGACTGAAAGCGATACATTGAATGTGTACGTCATAATTATAGTGACGGCGATACATTGAATGTGTACGCAATAACTAGACTGAAAGCGATACATTGAATGTGTACGTCATAATTATATTGACGGCGATACATTGAATGTGTACGCAATAACTAGACTGAAAGCGATACATTGAATGTGTACGTCATAATTATATTGACGGCGATACATTGAATGTGTACGCAATAACTAGACTGAAAGCGATACATTGAATGCGTACGCAATAACTAGACTGACAGCAATACATTGAATGTGTACGCAATAACTAGACTGACAGCGATATATTGAATGTGTACGTTATAATTATAGTGACGGCGATACATTGAATGTGTACGCAATAACTAGACTGACAGCGATATATTGAATGTGTACTTTATAATTATAGTGACGGCGATACATTGAATGTGCACGTTATAAGTAGAGTGACGGCGATACGTTAAATGTGTACGTAATAAGTAGAGTGACAGCGATACATTGAATACGTACGTAATAACTAGACTGACAGCGATACATTGAATGTGTACACAATAACTAGACTGACAGCGATCTATTGAATGTGTACGTTATAATTATAGTGACTGCGATACATTGAATGTGTACGTAATAAGTAGAGACACGGCGATACATTGAATGTGTACGTCATAATTATATTGACGGCGATACATTGAATGTGTATGCAATAACTAGACTGAAAGCGATACATTGAACGCGTACGCAATAACTAGACTGACAGCAATACATTGAATGTGTACGCATTAACTAGACTGACAGCGATATATTGAATGTGTACTTTATAATTATAGTGACGGCGATACATTGAATGTGAACGTAATAAGTAGAGAGACGGCGATACATTGAATTTGAACGTAATAAGTAGAGAGACGGCGATACATTGAATGTGAACGTAATAAGTAGAGAGACGGCGATACATTGAATTTGAACGTAATAAGTAGAGAGACGGCGATACATTGAATGTGAACGTAATAAGTAGAGAGACGGCGATACATTGAATTTGAACGTAATAAGTAGAGAGACGGCGATACATTGAATGTGAACGTAATAAGTAGAGTAACGGTGCTACATTAAATGTGAACGTAATAATTATAGTGACGGCGATACGTTAAATGTGAATGTAATAATTATAGTGACGGCGATACATTAAATGTGAACATAATAATTATAGTGACGGCGATACATTAAATGTGAACATAATAATTATAGTGACGGCGATACGTTAAATGTGAATGTAATAATTATAGTGACGGCGATACATTAAATGTGAACATAATAATTATAGTGACGGCGATACATTAAATGTGAACATAATAATTATAGTGACGGCGATACATTAAATGTGAACATAATAATTATAGTGACGGCGATACGTTAAATGTGAATGTAATAATTATAGTGACGGCGATACATTAAATGTGAACATAATAATTATAGTGACGGCGATACATTAAATGTGAACATAATAATTATAGTGACGGCGATACATTAAATGTGAACATAATAATTATAGTGACGGCGATACATTAAATGTGAACGTAATAATTATAGTGACGGCGATACATTGATTGTGTACGTAATAATTATAGTGACGGCGATACATTAAATGTGAACGTAATAATTATCGTGACGGCGATACATTAAATGTGAATGTAATAATTATAGTGACGGCGATACATTAAATGTGAACATAATAATTATAGTGACGGCGATACATTAAATGTGAACATAATAATTATAGTGACGGCGATACGTTAAATGTGAATGTAATAATTATAGTGACGGCGATACATTAAATGTGAACATAATAATTATAGTGACGGCGATACATTAAATGTGAACGTAATAATTATAGTGACGGCGATACATTAAATGTGAACATAATAATTATAGTGACGGCGATACGTTAAATGTGAATGTAATAATTATAGTGACGGCGATACATTAAATGTGTACGTTATAATTATAGTGACGGCGATACATTGATTGTGTACGTAATAATTATAGTGACGGTGATACATTGAATGTGTACGTTATAATTATAGTGGCGGCGATAAATTGAATGTGTACGTAAAAATTATAGTGAGGGCGATACATTGAATGTGTACGAAATAAGTAGAGTGACGGCGATACATTGAATGTGTACATAATAATTATAGTGACGGCGATACATTGAATGTGCACGTAATAAGTAGAGTGAGGGCGATACGTTAAATGTGTACGTAATAAGTAGAGTGACAGCGATACATTGAATGTGTACGGAATAACTAGACTGACAGCGATACATTTAATGTGTACGCAATAACTAGACTGACAGCGATACATCGAATGTGTAGGTACATGTAATAATTATAGTGACGGCGAAACATTGAATGTGAACGTAATAATGATAGTGACAGCGATACATTGAATGTGTACGTTATAAGTAGAGTGAAGGCGATACATTGAATGTGTACGTAATAAGTAGAGACACGGCGATACATTGAATGTGTACGTCATAATTATAGTGACGGCGATACATTCAATGTGAACGTAATAATTATAGTGACGGCGATACATTGATTGTGTACGTAATAATTATAGTGACGGCGATACATTAAATGTGAACATAATAATTATAGTGACGGCGATACATTAAATGTGAACATAATAATTATAGTGACGGCGATACATTAAATGTGAATGTAATAATTATAGTGACGGCGATACATTAAATGTGAACGTAATAATTATAGTGACGGCGATACGTTAAATGTGAGCGTAATAAGTAGAGCAACGGCGATACGTTAAATGTGAGCGTAATAAGTAGAGCAACGGCGATGCGTTAAATGTGAGCGTAATAAGTAGAGTAACGGCGATACGTTAAATGTGAGCGTAATAAGTAGAGCAACGGCGATACGTTAAATGTGAGCGTAATAAGTAGAGCAACGGCGATACGTTAAATGTGAGCGTAATAAGTAGAGTGACGGCGATACATTGATTGTGAACGTAATAAGTAGAGTGACGGTGATACATTGAATGTGTACATAATAAGTAGAGTGACGGTGATACATTGAATGTGTACGTAATCATTATAGTGACGATATTACATTGAATGTGTACGTAATAATTATAGTGACGGCGATACATTGTATGTGGACGTGAAAAAGTGACATTGCTACATAGAATTTCATTTGATACCGTTTTATTATTTTAGCAAATACATGTTATTACTCTTTTTGTTTTAACTGTCATCAATGTTTTAATTTGATGAATACCACAACATTTTCATTCAGAATGTGCATGCTTGTGAAAGAGATAAAAGCAGGGATAGGTGCGTTTGACTTTTGCCTCGTCGTCAATAATTGACCAAAGTACTGTAAAATAATGCGTATTGTTCTCATGGCTGATGGCCCATTCTCTCATTTCCGGTCATGTAAGATAACGCTGGTTATGTAAGATAACCATGCTTGCTGAGTCTATCTTACATGGGTGTGAAGTCACAATGGCTCAACAATGAGGTGACGTCACGAATTTGGAAAACACCAATGCCGCAATGCGGAAAAGGCAACGGGATGAACTTAAAACCTTTTACGATATATTTACCGTACACGCTAGAAAGATGAGATTATATTTTCTGCGCAAACGTTGTTTGCAAATATGGGGTATGCTGAATCTTGCAGACGAATTCGTTTTCGTAAAAAAAGCCCAGGGGAAAAGTTGATATATTCAAAATGGGAAGCAGCCCAAGCGCATTCATAGTTATTGAGCTTATTCTGGTAGTTGGAATGAGAGAAAAATACTCTTGCATGCCCAAGGTTTTAGGATAGGGAAATTCCACCTTCGGGATTTTCAAAGGTGGGGTCAACATTTGTCCACCGCTTTGATTTCTTTTTTTCTTTTACCATATGTAGATGTGTAAAAATGATCAATAACTGCATTAACGATTGTTCATAATTACAACTGATAACCGTAGAGGACCTTCTTGCATAACACCAGGTTGAGTGACGGGGGTATCCTAACAAAATGGCAAGTAAATGTCATAGGTGAATGTTATTTTGAAAATGAATTATGATAGTGTACAGTGCATACACTTACTGTTATTTTGATACTAAATAAGTCATATTGGTATACATGTAGTAAGCGTAGTGATACTTTTGAAAAACATGCAAAATTTTCACAAAATTTAAAAAATTGTCAACTTGCCTTTATATAGTTACAATGGTAGTCTATATTTTAAACTTCTTTAAAAACTTTCCAGATATATATTCTGTTTACAGAATCATTTTTATGAGATATCAAAACCGGTAAAGTAACTTTTTAGCATGCCAAACATGATCAAAGGCCAATTTCACATAATCATGGAGATTTGATTATTAATGTTTATTATGGTAAATGCCGATACATTTTCTGTTTTTTGTATTACACCAAAACACTTTATTATATTACGCATGTATTAAAGTTATGTGCAGCAGTTATAACTCATGAATATGTATTCTACCAAAGTAATCTTTCCTCTGTAGAACTATTTAAGGTTGAGATTGTGTTAGACAAAGATATGCAATTATATAAAAACAATAAAATAATCTTAATAGTAAAACTATCATTATACCCCCTGCAACAAAGTTAGGGGGTATACTGGAATCAGCTTGTCTGTCCGTCCGTCCGTCCGTAGAAAAAGATTGTCCGGACAACTACTTCTAAAGTAATGGACCAATTTCAGCGAAAGTTTCCAGATATGATAAATACCACCTCTAGTTATGCATCCATGTATTGTTTTCATTCTGATCCTTTTTTTTTTTACAAAGTTATGGCCCTTTGTTGAAAACCTCTTGTCTGGACATGTCCTCCAAAACTAAGTGGTCAATTTCAACGAAAGTTTACAGATATGATAACTTCCACCTAATGGTGTGCATCCAGGTATTATTTTTTTCAATCTGACCCTTTTTTTACGGAGAAATGGACCTTTGTTGAAAAATACTTGTCCGGACAACTCCTCCAAAACCATGGAGCCAATTTCAACGAAAGTTTACAGATATGGTAACTGCCCCCTGACATTGTGCATCCAAATATTATGTTTTCATTCCGAACCTTTAACAAGTAGTTATGGTCCTTTGTAGAAAAAGAACATTTGTCTGCCTCATTAACTACTGGGCCGATTTCAATGAATGTTTACATAATTATTACCCCATGATGTCGTGCATCAGGGTACGTGCATCAGGGTAGTACTTTTTTCATTTCGACCATTTTTGAGGAGTTTTGGCCCATTGTTAAACATCTTTGTCTTGACAACTCTTCCTTAACTACTAGTATAGGCGACTTCAGCAAAACTGGTTCATCTTGGCTAACCAGATTTAGTATGGAAGTACGTTTTGGCATGAGGAGGGAGTACAGGAAGTACTGTATGTCAGTGACATATATGCTTAGATAATTACTGAGGGGGACTATGGATTGCTTTGCAATGCTTTGCCTTAGTTAGCCTTTAGCTTACAGTTCTGGTTTATATAGGAGCGGGGGTATTAGTTAGTCTTTGACTTACAGCTCTAGTTATTGATTTATTTTGCCTATTGCCCATTCATGCAACAAAATGTTGAGGAATATTACATTATTTTGTATCATTAACTCTAAACAAATAAAGCAAGGAAATGTATCATTGTTTGACTCCCCATACAAAAACAATATTTCAGCCCATGTGATTTTTGTGACCTTGAACGAAGGTCAAGGTCATCAATGTTTACACAATTTAAATCCATTCACATGAACAACCTACTTGTCAAATATCAAGACCCAAGGACTGTTGGTTATGAAGAAACACGAGTTAAAGGAAAAGTGGAAAGAAAGCTATGATTTCTTTTTTTGAATCAAAAGGGTTATATATGACAAATTTGCCGGTTGTCAATTTTCTTGAAATTCCTGATGTTGAAAGATATTATTGGTAGCCAACTTTTAAGCAAATATGAAAAATAGACTCGATTTATAACTATGTAAATTAACGTGTCGAAAATGGAAATTTTCTCATTAGTAATGAAATTTCACATACTTTTCTGCTTAAATCTTCAATAAAAAGAACAATTCTTTCTTGAAATAGTGTAATATTCGGTATCAAAATAACAGTTGGAATATGTTGCACAAGATGATGATATAATTTTATAGTAATTGTGTCATTTAAATGCTCTAGGAGGAATTGTATTACCGCACCTTTAACACCCACACAGGTGTAAGTCAATGAGGTCCCATTTATCCTAAAATGAATTATGAAACTAATGGTTCCTGATTTAAGCTTCCTATACCCATACCTTTTTGGATTTATCTTGTCTTGTAAATCCAAGCGGGGGCCGACGCTAATGTTTATCTCCATAGGCGTTGACCCTACCTTTGGCAAAACCTCCGGCAAAGCCTCGGGTTTTACCAAATTTGAAAACCTCTCGGGTGGAATTTCCCTATCCTACACCCCTGGGCATGAAAGAGTCTTATATTCAGTAACAGAAATCATCAGTCTCCCATGTCGTTAAAATATCTTAAATTAGCGATTTAAAACATTTGATTGTATAATAAACTGGAGCAGTAATGATATTGATCTGCGGAGAACATATGGAGATGGCAATGTCACGGCCAGTCTCTGCTGCGTGTAAAATTATGTAGTTATGAGAATACAAAGACAGCTGTTATCATTTGTGAATGTTGGAATATAATGCTTATTGCTCACTTTCAAAGATTTTTCGTAAATGCTGTTTTCTCTTCCTACAACCTTGATCTTCTGTACTCCTTTCGTCTTTTTTCGGCCTTTGTTTCATAATGTTCGATGTGCTCAGAAATTTTTCAACGTGATTTTTTCTTATGTTTCAGTGTGAAACGCAAATTGGTATGCTTCTATAATGGTTGTTTTATCAATTTCGTCGGTATATAATGGTGTCCATATATCTTATTTTTATTTTGCAAATTAGCGCCCATTTTCTATTACATCAGTGTTGACTAGGACTCAAAAATTCGCATTTCCTATTTAGTTGCGACGGACCAAATTAACCGTTCACCAACTGATTTATAGAGAGCAATGTCAGCTAGTTGGTTCACTGCTCTTTCAGTCAAAGAAGGCTTATTATTCGGGAAAAAATCGAAGGATGTGGTAAGGATAAAAGACAACTTTTTAGACTCACCAAAAACCTTATGGGACAGAAAGGTGAAATTATCCTACCAAGCTGTAATTCTGCAAGTTCAGTGATTACTTTCTGAATAAAATCAGCTATATCAGGAAAAATATTACCGAAGTGAACACCTCTGCTGACATTGACATCTCTGTCATGACTACTGACATTGCATTTGATGGGGAACCATTGACAACGCTCTCACCAACAACCCAGGACGAGTTGGGCAACATTATCATGACCTCGCAATCGAAGTCCTGTGAGCTTGATCCACTGCCTACAGACCTATTAAAGCAATGTCTTGAAGCACTGCTTCCTTTGATTACCGCAATCATGAATAAATCATTGGTTGAGTCATAGGTTCCATTATGTTTCAAGAAGGCACATGTCAGACCATTGTTAAAAAAGCATGGAATGGACAAGGAGGAGTTGAAAAACTACCGCCCAGTTTCAAATCTGCCTTTTCTGTCTAAGACCTTGGAGAAGGTTGTGTCCCGCCGTTTAGAGGTTCATCTTCATGCACACAGTCTCCATGACAACATGCAATCGGCCTACCGCATGGAACACTCTACTGAGACGGCCCTCCTACGTGTACATAGTGATATAGCTTCTGCATTGGATGACAAGTGCAGAGCGGTGCTTGTCATGTTGGACTTGTCAGCTGCATTTGACGTCATCGACCATGGTATACTTTATAAACGTCTGGAATACTCTTATGGAGTGACTGATACCGCACTATGCTGGATACAGTCATACCTGAGTGAACGACGACAGTGTGTTGCCATCGGATCTGCCACCTCACATGACAAAGTACTAGATTTCGGGGTTCCTCAAGGGTCGGTGTTAGGACCACGAAAATATTGTATGTACTCCAAA
>NW_018404172.1:750160-786830 GCF_002113885.1 Mizuhopecten yessoensis
CTACGGAAACAGATGCTTTGGGAGGGTTTCGGCTACGTTGTGGAATAGCTTACCATCTGCTATTAGGAAGTCGAATACCCTGGCCAAGTTCAAGAGGGACATAAAAACTCACCTCTTCACGTCTGCATTTTAGAATCTTTGCAAAGACGTCATGTAAATACCACCCTTTTATTTGTTCGATTTTGTGCACATTGCGTGTTAAATGTATGAAAGTGATTGCAAGCCGTTGTTGTTTGTTTTCACAATCATAACCATTACTATTATCCATATGTTGTAAAGCGCCTTAGAGTAATTTTACAAATTATATAGGGCGCTATATAAATGCTGTATATTATTATTATTATTTGGTTCGATAAAATTCGTTACAGCAATTATTTTCAAATTAAATAAACAATACCTGCAGTCTTTTTTTTTTTGTCCAGGGGAGCTCAAGTCTCTTATATCTGTTATCATGACCTCTTCGTTGATGAAACGGAACATCTTACACATGCAGCGTTTGATTATCTTGTCATCTCGTTGAACCCGTTATCTGTTGACGAAGAAATATATCCTGCACGCAGTTGAAAAAATTAAGCCATTGTGAGGAAAGATTGTCGCCATTAACTTTCAATAAATTTCAATTCAAATCTTTATAATGAAGATTAAAATCAACCATTATCACGGCGTGTGAGTACTTTAAAGTGTCGCTTCCTGTGTCAGCGACCAAAAGTTGTCATTATTAGATTCGGATCCTCTTCCCGACATGTATAGCTCCATGCTGGTAGCAAGTTGCCCTTGGTAAGACCGACCTGTATAGTTCCATGTTGGTAGCAAGTTGCCCTTGGTAAGACCGATCTGTATAGCTCCATGCTGGTAGCAAGTTGCCCTTGGTAAGACCGATCTGTATAGTTGCATGTTGGTAGCAAGTTGCCCTTGGTAAGACCGACCTGTATAGCTCCATACTGGTAGCAAGTTTCCCTTGGTAAGACCAACCTGTATAGTTCCATGCTGGTGGAAAGTTGCCCTTGGTAAGACCGATCTGTATAGCTCCATGCTGGTAGCAAGTTGCCCTTGGTAAGACCGACCTGTATAGCTCCATGCTGGTAGCAAGTTGCCCTTGGTAAGACCAACCTGTAAAGTTCCATACTGGTAGCAAGTTACCCTTGATAAGACATGTTTTCATACAGGAAAATATTCTTCATATCGTATCCATGTCGTACTTCTTCCGTTTATCACTTAAGAGCGTGTCACTACTTGGATTTGGCCTTTATTTACATTGCGGGTGTCGGCGACGAAGCAGAAGACGCTTACACCCCGAACCACCTGGTCTTATTCAACATGTATTGTTCCAGGATTATTGTTTTGTGGGCACTTTGGTGTTCTCTTGTATTTTCCTGTGCGTAAAAAGGGTTTGCGTTCACTCATTGTTTAGTTTATTTCTGTTATCCCGATAAATTGAGTAAGTTAAAAGGGAGTCTGGCCATCAGACACTTTCTTTTGTAGCTGTGGGGTATAATCACACCATACAATCGATTAACCCTAAACATTCAGTAATCGATTAAGGAATCAATTTACTATTGCACACATTTTTTGCGAGGTTTCAAATGAACGTTTTTGCCAAAGAAGAGTCCCTTACTTTATAGGTGCATCCCGTCGATGAATCATTCTGTTTCTTTCCTACAAATATGTGTAAAACTGTCTTTTCTTTCTCTTTTTTTTTCAGTGTCCAGTCAGCAACTCAAAATCCCTCAAAACACATCGTTTGATATAGAAATTAAAGGTTGTTAAATATTTTGATTTTTGATTTTGGAGCATGACCATAAGCGGTTTTTACTTTTTTTTCTTGTTTTTCTTCGTTTTTGTATATTCCCATACGTAGCACATTTACAACCCTTTTATAATTTTGCTATCTTCCTCCTTTTTTCCTCAATTGTATTTGTTAAAACCAAACACGACTGTATTGTTATCCCTAGATAGTCTCTCCTATATTTCGAATAACAAACTATCGACTACTTGAGAATGAGTCGTTTATATCTCAGGATAACAATGAAAAGGAGGAAAACAAATATTCACACTTCGGATGATAAAAGTATCGAATGAATTATCAGAGGGTGTTGTGCCTGTCTGTACCGACATGAACTGTTTTTAACAACCGTCTAGATAACACTGGTAAATAGTGACGTGACTTGTGAAATAAATGTTGATGTTAAGATGCTTATGTGTTATATGATGGATCCCGGTTAGCCTGTGAGTATGAGTATGACGGAAACACCCGACCACGCATTGGATTTCCGAAAAAATATTATCACATGAACCAGTTCTTGGTTCATTCAATCATAACCATTTGGTAGGTTTAATATTCAGGATAAAAAAATGAAGATATAAAAAAGATGAATGAAGATTTACAGTCAAACAATATCGTTAATACTTATTCAGACACCGAATAAAATAATGATATTTGTCCTTTGTTTTCTTGATATTTCGCGAATTTAAATAGTTGCAAAGGAATCGGTTATGACACTTACGAAAAGGGTATACAACAAAATAAGTCAACTTATTCCCCATTTCTACAACATTATGTCAGAAATCATTGATGTGTAACACACACAAAGCATTGTCTCTGTCTGCTATGCTTCCATATAAGAACGTTGTCGTAGCCGTATATATTTAACCTTTATAATATTCAACGGACATGTAAACATTTCCAAATACAAGGAAGCAATAAATGTGCGTCCACAGACTTCGTGTTGGTCACTGTCGGTGCCTATACGCTAACATAGAACAACATCTGATATTAATCCAATACACCACATCCCCAGTCAACAGCGGCTCGGCTCATAAAGTTGAATCACTTAACACCGCGAGACGACGAATGTGCCCTGTTTATATCACTTACAATGTGAACTAATTATCTATTCATCATCATAACTTTCTAGGCCAGTGAGGTTTTATCTGTCCTTTAGGTCGGCAGCCTGTGTTCTGTGCTTATCTTTTTATCAATATTTCCAACGTTGTTTGTGCATAAACGTGTTTAAATGACTGTGTTAATGTCTTATGACTCTGTAGTAAACACGAAACAGTGACCTATATCAATGTTGATGGCTTTGTTAGTATTCTTGTTTGTCATTCTGACGCAGTATAATGATTAAAAAATAATATAGGTTTTCTTTAAAAAAAATCGGTTTGATTAATATTCTTTTAAGATACATAAAAGTGATTACTTGTCGTTAAATAATCATTGTTCCTTTTTTTTTTGTATTTTTTTTTTTTGTATTTTTAAATAACACAAGCTATTTCAGTTCAGAACGAAAAAAAGGCAAGTGCATTATAGTTGATACTGTATGGCGTATATATATAATGTAAAGATATTTCACAATCGTCATAATATTCGTTGTAAACTCTTGAATACCGATTCAACTGCGACATGTGAATACCACATGTTTGGAGAGGGTGTTGTTATCAAGGAAGGAAATGTTGAAGAAATCAAAATCGTGCAGCTTAGTAGCAAGCTGTCCATTTTGACTATTTTGTAAAGAATGATGAAGGAAAGCCTCGACTTCCTAAAAACGTTTTTGTTTCCTAGTGCCTTGCTTGGCATTACATCACCTTTTGGTCATAGTGTTTCGCGTTCGCCCAAATGGAGTAGTCAATGGGGTCTGTCCTTGGAATGGACATACTAAAGTCCTTAAAAATGGTAGTTATTATCACTTTCTTCACGTTAACGTGATCTAAAACAAAACAAAACAAAAAGATGTAAATGGTGACGTGAATACGTTAACTACTATACGATCTGTACAGAGAAAACTCTTATTTTTGGTCTTTTCAGCATATTTTTATTTTTATTTCAACCGAATTCTCTCACCCTAAAAAAATGTTTGATAATTTTCGCAACAAAATTAATGTCCATGACAGCTATGAAACGCATTCTGTATACGCCACTTTATCACTAGCCTGACTGAATTATTATTGATAAATAGCTCTCTCATTAGCTTCAACTACATGATTTATTATTGATATAAAAATGAAAGGACAAATGCTATTGTGACAAAAAAATCCCAAAGAAGCAGTTAAATCGGGGTCGTCAGGCTATATTTTATGATTTATATTGTTTTGACCTCCTTCATGATATAAGAGATGATAAAGAGGATAGCTAACGAGAGATGATCACTCGTGATTGATATCATACAAACAAATCAGTTTCAAGTATAACATACGAGCCTAACCAAGTTGTCTTACCCCTGCGTACTAACAACGTTGAGCATCTTTTCAATTTCATATATCAGAATAAGTTCAGGTGAAATGGGAGTAATTTATTATTCGCCATCACGTGTTGTTAATCTTTTCAATCGAAACCTTAATAAAGACAACGTGACGTTATTTCACTTTGTGATTTACTATCTAAAAATAAACCATGGTTTGGGTGGGCGTGATCAAACCTATAACAGTAATGGAAATTGCATGTCTACATAAACAACAATACACAGGGTCAAACTTAATAGTCATAACACCAATACACAGGGTCAATATTAATAGTTATAACACCAATATACCGGGTAAAAATTAATAGTCATAACACCAATACACAGGGTCAAAACTTATCGTCATAACACCAATACACAGGGTCAAAATTAATAGACCTAACACCAATACACAGGGTCAAAATTAATAGTTATAACACCAATACACGGGGTCAAACTTAATAGTTATAACACCAATACACAGGGTCAAAACTTATAGTCATAACACCAATACACAGGGTCAAACTTAATAGTTATACCACCAATACACAGGGTCTAAACTAATTGTCATAAAACCACTACACAGGGTCAAACTTAATAGTCATAACATCAATACACAGGGTCAAAATTAATAGTGATAACACCAATACACGGGGTCAAACTTAACAGTTATAACACCAATACGCGGGGTCAAACTTAATAGTTATACCACCAATACACAGGGTCTAAACTAATTGTCATAAAACCACTACACAGGGTCAAACTTAATAGTCATAACAACAATATTCAGGGTCAAAACTAATAGACATAACACCAATACACAGGGTCAAAACTAATTGTCATAACACCAATACACAGGGTCAAACTTAATAGTCATAACAACAATACACAGGGTCAAAACTTATAGTCATAACACCAATACACAGGGTCAAACTTAATAGTCATAACAACAATACACAGGGCCAAAACTTATAGTCATAACACCAATACACAGAGTCAAAATTAATAGTCATAACACCAACACACAGGGTCAAAACGAATAGACATAACACCAATACACAGGGTCAAAATTAATAGTCATAACACCAACACACAGGGTCAAAACGAATAGACATAACACCAATACACAGGGTCAAAATTAATAGTCATACCACCAACACACGGGGTCAAACTTAATAGTTATAACACCAATACACAGGGTCAAATTTAATAGTCATAACACCAATACACAGGGTCAAAACTAATAGTCATAACACCAATACACAGGGTCAAAGCTTATAGTCATAACACCAATACACAGGGTCAAAGCTTATAGTCATAACACCAATACACAGGGTCAAACTTAATAGTCATAACACCAACACACGGGGTCAAACTTAATAGTTATAACACCAATACACAGGGTCAAATCTAATAGTCATAACACCAATACACAGGGTCAAAACTAATTGTCACAACACCAATACACAGGGTCAAAACTAATAGACATAACACCAATACACCGGGTCAAAACTAATAGTCATAACACCAATACACAGGGTCAAAACTAATTGTCACAACACCAATACACAGGGTCAAAACTAATAGTTATAACACCAACACACAGGGTTAAAACTTATAGTCATAACACCAATACACAGGGTCAAACTTAATAGTCATAACACCAAAACACAGGAACAAAATGAAAACCAGAAGAATTAGTCACAAGGAATATATTATGCCTCCAACAGCAATACGTAGAAGAAACTTCAAACATTTGTTTTACGCAACATGTGACAGCTGACAGCCGTCATGATTTGAGTTAGCAATAATTTTAAGACGTAGATATAAGAATAGAATTGCGTTTTCTATTATGATGCCTTTATCACCTGTCATTTTTCATTAAAAATAACTATCATTAAACGTAATACAGAGATAGTTTAATAGGATAAGGAATATTTTGATGTAATGATGATCTTTTTTTCTGACATTTTAATGTTTGAGATAATAAAACAGAATTGGATTTAAAAATCAAAGCTGAAGTCTTCTTAAAACAACTTGTCGAAAAGAACTGCAGTTATACAAAATAACTGCAGTCATACAAAAATAACTGCAGTCATACAAAAATAACTGTAGTTATCCAAAATAATTGCAGTTATACAAAATACTTGCAGTTATACAAAATAACTGCAGTTATACAAAAATAACTGCAGTTAGACAAAAATAACTATAGTTATAAAAAAAATACTATAATTATACAAAATAACTGTAGTTTTACAATAATAACTGCAGCTATACAAAAAAATGCACTCTTTAATCATGTTATTCCATTTAAGACTATATGTGAAAGGGAATGAATCATTTTAAGCATCAAATGACACCAAATGAGACAAGAGGAACAAATCGTTTTAATGGACAAGTACCTAAATAACTCAATATACATGTAAAAGTGAGTTTCTGCTGTAGTGCCAAAATATTACATAATTTGGTGAAGGGAAGTGCGCCGATACCATGAATTTATTTAATTGTAATGAATGCAATATAAACATGAATTGTAAACAAAATTAAGACGATGAAATCCACATTATGGTAAATACCTTGCTTCGATAGCATTGATCAGCAAAAGGAACAATATGTGATAGATAAGATCAATCTCACCAATCCATAATACAGAACGTTTTATATAAAACAAAATGTACAGATTCTTTAAAAACAGCACGTTTTTCACACGTTTGGGTTTTACTTAGAAATATTACTACTTGCTTACATATTAGTCTGTTTCGGAACGCATGTGTATATTTGGTTTTGATTTCCTTTTCTCATTACAAAATCCGATTGCTTTTGTGATTTTGGTACGGCCTAGGACCATGCCCAAAGCGTCAGTGTGATTTAAGGTTTGATGGATTAATGACAGGTCTGCCGTACAATCCATTTCATTGATTGCACTGGTCGTTGTTTGAACCAAAAAAAAAAAAGCAGCATTTTTATGATTCGTATATAATATAAGTATTTGTGTTAAACCAATAAGACAGGGCGTGCGGATGGGTAGAACAAGCATCATACACATACCTCCTTTATCAAATGCTTACGTACTGATCTAATAGCACAATCGTATACAATTTATAGTGTATATAACATGCATATCTAAAAACAGAGCAACGATTCGTTGGCGAAACTATTTCAGACAAGCTTTTTGATTTATCCTGCTGCTCTAAGTTACGTCGTAGAAATTATATATCAGTAAAGATAATTTTAATCAATGTTTAAAAATGAGTTTCCAACCTGTATATATTTCATTTGATTTCGCTAAATTCGTTTAATAAACTATTAGTAATTATTAGGGTTCAATATAATAGATTATTGTTTAATATAACATAAACGGGTATAATTTATTATGGTTCAATATAACATAAACTTTAAGTCATAATTATGGTTCAATATAACATAAACTTTAAGTCATAATTATGGTTCAATATAACATAAACTTTAAGTCATAATTATGGTTCAATATAACATGAACTGTTAGTTATAATTATGGTTCAATATAACATAAACTATCAGTTATAATTATGGTTCAATATAACATAAACTGTAAGTTATAATTAGGGTTCAATATAACATAAACTGTAAGGAATAATTATGGTTCATATAACATAAACTGTTAATTATAATTATGGTTCAATATAACATAAACTGTAAGTAATAATTATGGTTCATATAACATAAACTGTTAGTTATAATTATGGTTCAATATAACATAAACCTTAAGTTATAATTATGGTTTGATATAACTTAAACTTGTAAGTAATATTTATGGTTCATTGTATCATATACTGTTGGTAATAATTATGGTTCAATAAAACATGAACTGTTAGTAGTGCTTTCACAATACATACTGTAAGTAATGACTGTACTTTGATAAATAGATACTGGTAATTATAATCACTGTTAAGTTCAACATGTAATCGTACAATGTAGTAACGACCATGGTTTTATACAAACGATACAGGTGATAGTGATATAAGGAATGTTCGATTGTTCCCCGTCGGACTTCAGATACATTAAACGCGTATGACACATTTTGTTTTATTTTGAAGAGTGCGCCATCACTAAGGAAAACATCAGATTAAAAAATCTTCCAAATCAATTAGGTTTTCAACTTGAAAATATTGAATTTTCAATCTATTACATTTTCTGATTTTGGAAGCCAAGTTTCCTGTTTCAGAATAATTACATTTCCCATTACAGACAGACAGACAGACTAACATATTCTTTATTTCCTCTGGATAGAGATTTCAAAATAACACCAAACAATACAAATGATAATTACAGTTTCCGATTAAAAAATTGATCGGAATATTTAGTTTAAATCATATCAAGTCACATTCACCTGCAGTTTAAAGTGTTGAGTTCATGTCGGAGAGCAGCAGCTCAACTCCGTCCGCAACAACCAGCATCAAACTCTCCCACTCGTCATCAGCCAATTGGATGCGCGCACTACTTCCCATTAGAAAATCCGTTTGGTAATTGTCTTCAAGAAATGAAAACTTTACATTATCTCTGACATTTACTACATTTACAACCTTATCAAGGAAAGCATCGCGTGTAAGGTACAACACTGGACACAATTCCCATTACAAGGACATAGAGGATCGAGATCAGGTGTAAGGCTTGTGTGAAGGAATGCGCTATAAACTATGGCTCTGTTTAAACAATAATAATTCAAAAAACGTGTTTCAGACAAAACAATGCATTCCAGAAGGCTTAAGTTATATGAATTAATTTTGTTGCTTTTACAGGGCCGCTAGGAGGGTCATTAAAACATCTATATACCTCGTTATGATACACTGTTTGTACGGGACGGGGTGAAACCTTACATCACTGTACGGGACGGGGTGAAACCTTACATCACTGTACGGGACGGGGAGAAACCTTACATCACTGTACGGGACGGGGTGAAAACTTACATCACTGTACGGGACGGGGTGAAACCTTAGATCACTGTACGGGACGGGGTGAAACCTTACATCCCTGTACGGGACGGGGTGAAACCTTACATCACTGTCCGGGACGGGGTGAAACCTTACATCACTGTACGGGACGGGGTGAAACCTTACATCACTGCAGACAATATGTAATAAAAGAAATGGAGTGAGGGTTTCAAAGAGAGCACAACATCTTTTGGTCAACCTTGAAGAGCTTTTTCTCAAAACTTTTTCTCTTTTAAGCTTTTCCGCCCTGTAAACTACAATAGATCACAGCAAAAAAGGAATTGTGTCGTTCTGTTAATATAAGGGGTTTCTTTTCTTTTCAAAGAAAGGCGAAATATATGTTTCAAATGTATGGTTGCAAACGACATTTTGGAGATCAATAATTTGATTTTTTTGCGAAAAAAAGGAAAAATACACCACTACAAGTGCAAGCAAAAATGACATTGAAGCATTTCTCAGTTTAATTGCCCCAGTTTGACATATTTTGAGTTTCATTTCCAATTTGGTATACATTTTGTGTATTGTTTTTAATAACCTGACAATTTTTAGTTCCTAACGTAAATGTGTGAAATTCTGTTTTATTACATGTTATGTTTTAGTATAAGAGGGAATCGCGTTAGCTACGTACTTGCAATTTTTAAAGTTCATTCCGCCTAGCTTTCCTTTTGTTGTTTTACTTTGTATTGATATAATTGATTTGTCTGTTTTGAGTAATCCACGTTTGTTCTTTCCTGTGAACCACATGTTATACGCATTTCATATTGAAATATCGTTGTATAGGTGTATAGTAAAAGGACAGAAAAACGTATTGATCCTCAATCCTTATCAAAATAGTCCCGTTTATTTAGTGGAACCAGACGATCTGTGTAAATCTGCATTATAGTTTTATTGAATGATTGCTATCAGATCCATCAAATAGATTTTTTTTGGACGGTAAAAAGCCTTTGATTTCTAGGTCGCGTGGGAGTAGAAGGGATGACTTAATAAGCAATAGAAGCGTCCACCATATTGATGACTCTAAGCTGGAGCGTTACCTAGAAAGTTCGGCCCCTACTACGTATCGGATCATCGTAAGTATTGGGTCCTAATCGGACGGGCTATCATAGACGGCATCGCCGCGCCATCGTCTAATAATGGTCGCCAAATTAACTTATAGTATAAATGTCATAAGCGCTAGCCAGACATTGACGAGAACAAATGGCTGTAATTCCGGAACAATCTCGTGTATTGATCGCCCGATCGCGCTCCTAATTTGATGCCCATTCTACCTCCTTTACAGAAGATTTATTAACTTACACAAATCGGAAGAAAAACAACTAGAGAATTTAGTTTAATCATTTAGCTACTAGACGGCGCGCAGATTGTGTGCGAGCGGGCGCTTGATTGACGAGACTTCACATCATGTGGTAGGGAACAAACAAACGATCGTAACAACATTATCTATATACACGTTCTCCCGCCAAATCTATTTTAGGCGCGTGCAGGGAAATGTTGTTTGTTGAATAAAACAATACTTAAATATATAATTAATTATATTAGTTTGTTTGTATGCAAATCTAAATTGATTCAGGAGAAATTCATAACGTTAAAATGATAAAATGATTGTGCATCATTATTTCAACAAAATAAGAGGGACTTAATCTACATCAAGATAAACAGAGCTCAGATCACATCGACATAAGCAGATCATATCCACATTAAGAAAAGCAGGGCTCAATTCGCATGATTATGAACATAGCATAATACACTTCGAGAGAAATATAGCTGAATCCATAACACCAGCACAGCTCAATCAGTAATAATATAAGCTCCGTCCACAAAAATAAGCAAAGTTCATTCAACAGCAAGATTATCAGAGCTCAATCAACAACATGATACGCAATAAGCAACCCAAACGTAAATAATTTTACAGGGTGTTTTGTAAATTCAGAGCCTCGTATTTTTCAAAGTTCCTATCAGCCAATATTGAATTTAAGCCGCAAATAAGAGTCTTTCAGAACATTATGGTTTACGAAATTTCCTGGGCGGGGACATACATTTGTACACCTTTCTCCCTCCAGGTCTACTACATTTATCATTGCAATCAATGCAATTGAAATTAACAAGTCAGCACTGGATGATAAAGTCAAAGTTTTTCAGCACGATAACCAAAGGAACCAGAGAATAATCCATAGTGGATCCCTTATAGTCAAATGATTGTTTGCAAGTTTTTTTGAAAAGTATACGCTAGATGCATTATACATATTAAGTATCGCACCGGAAATGTACTGTTTGTGATAATTTCGCCACCTAGTAAGACGTCTGGCTATGCTCTGGAATGTGACCATTGTTTAAGTGGTACCCCGCTAGGAATTTCCTATTGCATAGAAAGCATATCTGAGTGGACACCCATTTATCAACGTTACTGATTGGTCAACACTTTCCGATGCAATAACGCCATTAGATATGTCTGCTAATAGACATGTCTGCTCAGGGGTCCTGCTGTGGTGTCATTTATAGGGTAAAACTGCCATTTTTACGTCGTACACGGAATGTGATTACATACTAGTACTATCTTTTAGTTTGCCGCACTAGGAACATTTTTCATATCGTCACCAGCACACAATTCCTCTAGTCAAACATTACTCCTTGTCAAAGCATGTTCGACAGATGTCACTCCTTACTTTAAAATGTCAGTGTATTACGTTATCATGTAACACACTACATGTATTACAATAATCTATAAATATACCTGACTTTCATTCTCCTGTTCAGTTGTTCAGTAGATGATCACGTGTCGCAGTACATCCATGGACAAGTCTATTATACTTGTATATTTTATCTATTGAGAGATTGCAGACGTATCGATTTACATTAACATTAAAATCGAAACCTAAAGAAATATTAAAAAATCTGTACCGATATTCAAATTAAATAATAAATCGACATTAATAAACGCTTGGTTGGATCTGATGATATACGACAAGAAAGGAAAGCTCTTGATGTCGAAAAATCGACCCCACCTAACTTTATTCCGTCAAACATCACATTTCTAGTTAATGTACGAAATAATGTTTCGTACTTTTATTTTGAAAACCTTCTATATGATCGCAAAATGTATTCTCCTTCCGCGGACATTATCTCCATTTCCTCCAAAAACACACGCCATTTCCTAGTTTCAAAGTTGTTCGCAGTCATAGAGCCACCTTTTATATATTATTGGGGTAGACGTCAGCCNCCCCCCCAAAAAAAAATATCCAGCCAATCAATGCTACATGTTTCGGCACGTGGCTGACATCAAGAAAGTTAGGTGGGGTCGATTTTTCGACATTGAGACGTTTCCTCCCTTCTCGTATTTACTGAAACTCGATGTTTACCCCTAAAACATATAAAATTACTTTGAACATCTTAGTTTAGGTCAAAATATAGCTGTAACATTTGTTCATGTCCCTGTGGACGATACTGCAGACAATACTCAAACTGATATCATGGAGTAAAATGATCTCGTTTTATTTTTCAGTAATAACTTAAAGCACTGTAGCATCATTCTGTTCTATTCACATTAGCGCTGCAACCAACTTTATAAACATTACCAGCAGAAATACATTTCATTTGAGTATGAAAGCAAAAACTCTCGTGAAGTAACACGTGGTTAACTTACGACGTCAAGGATTATCCTTGCTCAATGAGAGTCCTGTCGCTTCGTTTAGAATAACATCAAAACATGCCTTTGCGTCAAACACTCAAATGACTACGGTTAATCATTGGCGCCAATTTTATTTTCATCAGACTTTTTCGCCAATGTCGTTTGAAGGACGACCCAAAAACAAAACGCAGTAAATAGATGAATAATTTAAGAACAAATACATAAACTTAAACAATTGTTCTATATTAAAAATGTAAATATATGGATTGAACGGTGTTATTCAAATTTCATGTCGGTATGAACGCAAATCGGTTCCATCCCTAGCGGGCTTCATGCAATATGAATGTAACCGATTTGCGTTCATACCGGCATGAAGATTAAGAAAACGTCATTCAATCCCTATAACATACTTTGTTCTAAGACAAAGATTTATATATCGGAATATAACGGAACTTTTGTAAAGTCAATTTATCGCACTTAGCGTGCAATGCAATATAGGGGATAGCGTCACTCGGACGCTGGTCAATGTCTGACCAGGCAAGCTTCCGACAAACAGCATCATGTTGGTAGTTAATCAGTTTGTCCAGATGTATTAGAGGTTTCAAATATCATGTTGATGTTGTTTGGTATTGCCTTCCTCACAAATCTCCCAGAGGCCGCCATTTATAGACACAGGGACCCGAACGATTTGTCACTTATCCCAATCTACCGCCATCTGGTCAGGCTATGCTACCTTTTCATGCAGTCTAACTTAATCATACATCCACTTTATCATTTGTTTATTCTTAATGCAAGTTTAAGCACGGACGCTTGTTACTTTATTCAGCTAGTTAGCTTTGTTTTGAAAGTCAGCTAATGTGATAGTTAGTTTGTAAGATTTGTCGTGAATGGTGAAATGTACATTGTACCTTAGTAAGAGCGGTGGTAGTTTGATTTGCAAGGTGTTGCGGTAGTTAGAGTTTTAGTGTGATACTTACATGTAGTACGTTAGTGTGGTAATCAGATTGTTGGTGATAGCTAGTATGTTAATGTTATAGTTAAGGTAATTTGTTACTGTGGAAGTTATCCAGATAGTATGCTAGCGAACTTATATGGTTGTATGTTTGATAAGGTTTCAAGGAAATGTGCATAAATTACAAATGTAATAAAAGTATATCCAGTGTCCACTGATCACATGTTTTATGCAAATCTACCATAACATATACTTTTTTAAGATATCAGAATTTTTGGAAAGAACATTCAATCCATAGCATGGGATAAAAATAATGACAGTCGACATTGGTTTTCATTTTGTTGAGTGTTAGTACCACTGATGAAACCTGTATGGACACAATTGTTTACTTTCATTGTTCTGCATCGCCTTACCCAGAGACATATGTACAATGTAGTATATACGTCACTGTCTTACTTAAGTCTTGAATAGGCACTTCCTTACGTCGTATGCCTTGGAAATATGTTCCTTTCAGATTTTCCGTGTTCACAGCACCTTATTCTTACAAACAGCTGATATTCTTGTTTTTTCCAATTTGTTTTAATTAAGGTCTTATGTTTGATAATCAATGCACATCTCACTTGTACTATACATACAATGTATGCATGAATAGTGTATACTCGTAGACGGCGTGACCCCTCTTTGACCACCACCTGTCAACAAATGGCAGGAGCACGCGGGTTGTTTACTCTATCAAGGGAACAGTCAACATGACACAATGCTAATAACTTCTTACATAGGGCTAACACGCATGTGAATAATATTTCTAACATAGGGCTAACACGCGAGCGCACTAGACTTCCGCATAATTGAATTAATTATACTTTTAACAAAAGAATAACAGCAGTAATTAGCGCCATTTACTTGCTCATAGCGACGTGATGTATCAAGGTCCGGAACAGCACTGGCATATTGGACCTTCCCATCCAAAAGAGTTCAGTATCTATATAGAGTTTAGTGGGGACTTTAGTGAAATTGAGAAATCCTAAAGGAACTAGTACTACAACACAGGTACAAACACTGAAACACGGCAACATATTATCTCTTAACTAGACATACACAAACTGTCATTTCATATCGGAACTTCCTTAAATTGCACAGATTTTCACAACTGATCTTATTTGACTTACCGAATTTATAATGTTCACTGTAGCATCCTATTTATAATGTTCACTGTAGCGTCCTATTTATAATGTTCACTGTAGCGTCCTATTGTCCCCTTACAATACGAATGGGTTACAATACGGTGTCTGATAGAGACAGAATATCAACGATTCGAGTAGTTGTACAAGAAGGCGATGGTGTAAACATTCGGGCGCCTTATATGGTGTGTTCTGTGTATCGTGACATCTTAACAGATGTTTTCTTTACTTAAATGCAATAAGATAAACAATAATACTGCAATGGTAAATAATGAATAATACCATTTAAGGAAAGTCATTTAACTTCCTTATACATAATAAGATTTTAGAAAGGTTATAGATAACTCGCAGAGAATTTAAAAAATATATGATTATTTGATTTAACAAGGATTTGAGGAACCTGTTTATGACGTTAAAATTGATCTGGACAAATGGTGGCAGTACACATGTAACGAGGTTTTCTGTTTCTCCATTTTCATCATTTTCAAGAAAATTATCAAGTTTTCATCGTATATCTGCGTATTGTCAACTCTGCTGTACACATCAGACTGTATTCGTAACAATATATAGATAATCTAAGTCAATAAGCGCATGACTTCAGTATATACTATGTACACTGTATTATGTATGTCAACCTGGGGACTGATTGAATAATTATTCAACTTGGGAATGTCTTCATTGTCTCACCTATTTCAATATTTACACACTGAACACAGGTCACGAACAACCAGTGCCCGTTGTACCGAGTCAATATTTACACACTGAACACAGGTCACGAACAACCAGTGCCCGTTGTACCGAGTCAATATATTACACATACTTGACATATTGCGGCATTACCACCCGACAATTTGGTTCCATTACATTTAATTCAATATTAATCAAATGACCCCAAGCAATGATTGCTTACCCGATACGTGCTCCTATATATATATAATATTACAGTCCAACAGATACATTGTTTGACATGGATGAATCTCTTGGGATCAACACAAAGTAGACCGAATCTATGATTTGACATCTTGAACGTGCTCACAATTATGACAAAGTGTTTCCAAAATGATGACTGTGAACTTAACACGTAATTATTGACCTATTAATAACGCTACTTTTGAGAGTACGCGTTGTTAATATTTAATTAGATTTAATAAGATAACAATTCACGCACCCGTGCAGCCTCTAGGTCTATATCACAAGGTTAATCAATTAAGATCACTTCCGATCTATATTTTAAAACTAGCCAAATATGTTTAATCAGTATTAGATTTTTTCGGTGATTGCAAGTAAGCATACTTCAAAACTCGTGATGGTTGTCCATTATATGACCTCCTGGGGCAGGCTGTTCTCTAGTCTACGTTTTTTCTTTTCTGAAGGGGTTTGTTTTGTCTTATCGTTTACAAGTGTCCAATATTCTTCTTAACTTGGAAGTTGTTAATTATATTATAAATATTTCTAATGTCTCCTCTCGTCCTTAGCAATGCCAGCCAACATAATCCAAAGTAGCTTTGCTCGCCATTTATGTCTACATTTCTAAGGGTTGCTGAATACTCAACATGTGGTCTAACAATGCCGTGAACATGTTACGACAAGGTGTATCCTGATGCGAGTGTATGCTGTTTGTATATAGTTTGCATGTAAAAAATCAAGGGATCCCGGGACTGTATATTGTTTGTATCTAAGAAACACGGGAAGTCCCGAGAAGGTACATTGTTTGTAAAGTACAACGCGATGAGTTCCGAGAGATAATTATGTTGTCTGTATGAAACGACACGCGGAGTCAAGAGAGAGTTTGTTGCTTTATATCTTCCAGCTGTAGTCCCTTCCTCGTAAACCGGTCTGACGTTTGAGATCTCCAAACCAACCGGTGCTCCCATCAATTCTACATGTTTACGGCATGTCGTAATGCTCTGTAATCAAAGCGTACACAACATGCCATCAATTACACAAACTCACGTGCACTCTAAAGACAAATGCTAGGACCTCTATATATGTACAGGCAAATTCCATTAGTCGCGTGAGTCTTCGATTGTTACATGTAATTACGTCACACTGTTACGGTGGAGAAGTTAGAGAAACCATCAATATTTTTTAACAGAGTATTAATACCAGTTTGTCGATGTTTGGGCTACAGATCGAAGTGAACGTCCTGGCATTGTCTATGTACATAAGAAGCTTCAGTATAGTGTAAAAATATAATATAGATAACCAGCCGGAAGTGTCTTCGGTAGATGGTCTTTTTCAGTAAGGCTATACTGAGATCTGGCAATATGGACGCAATTGTGACAGTAAGTGTCTATCGTATTTCAATTGTTAAATTAATAAAAATAATAAAAACAGTCAAAACCCAGACGCCATTCACACGATGCTGATGGGATGAGGTTAAAATTATATCTACTTCCCGGTGATCCTTGATGTATTGCCGTATAATTTGAAGCCGTTTATACATGTGTGTGTTGTCTTTTAAGCTTCTCTCTTTGTGTCTCTCTCAGTTGCTTTGCATGTATAAAAGAAACGATAAAAATAATAATAGGATGGGAAATAAAAAAATAAAACGAAGCTATAGTAAAAAAGGTTTTTTTTAACACAAAGTATTAATTATGAATAACCGACATACCAGATACTTTTTAAAGAAAGTAAGGAAAAGAGGCATATTGCTATGAAAGAATAGGAACGAGGTATGCTGCTATGAAAGTATTGGAATTAACCTTGTCGTTAGCAAGTTAGGAAAGCCATATCACAAGGAAAGTAAGGAAACCAGTCAGGTATTCAGGAAAGTAAAGAAATCACTACATCGCTACGGAAGTATGGGAACGAGTTATGTCGCAACAAAAGTATGGAAACACGCCTCCTGGTTGCTACAGAAGAATGGAACAGAGCCGTGTCGCTACAGAAGTATGAGACAGAGCCAGGTCGCCAAATCAGTATGGGATCGAGTGATGTCGCTAAGAAGGTATGGGAACGAGCCATGTCGCCACACCAGTATGGGATCGAGTAATGTCGCTAGGAAGGTATGGGAACGAGCAATGTCGTTACATATAAGTATGATGGACACGAGTAACGTCGCGACGGAGGTATGGGAACGAGCCAAGTCGCCACATCAGTATGGGATCGAGTGATGTCCCTAAGAAGGTATGGGAACGAGCCATGTCGCCACATCAGTATGGGATCGAGTGATGTCGCTACAAGAGTATTGGAACGAGCCATGTCGCTACATAAGTATGATGGACACGAGTAACGTCGCGACGGAGGTATGGGAACGAGCCATGTCGCTACATAAGTATGGGATCGAGCCTGGTCGTTACAGAAGAATGGGAACGAGTAACGTTACAAATAGGGAAGTATGGGAACGAGTAATGCCGCTACATAAGTATGAGAACGAGTAATACCGCTACAGGCGTATGGGAACGAGAAATGACGCTACATAAATATGGGAACGAGTTATGCCGCTACATAAGTATGGGAACGATTGATGCCACTTCACAAGTATGGTAATGCATAATGCCGCTACATATGTATGGGATCGAGCAATGTCGCTACAGAAGTATGAGAACGAGTTATATCGTTACAGAAGTATGGGAACGAGCCTTGTCGCTATGGATAGTTTCAGAAATAAACAAACACATTTATCGATATAGAAATGGGTAAGGCTTTATGGAAATGAAGGATCGAACTAAATATGCATGTAGCCAGCCATACACAAGCTACATAAACGATGTTACGATAACTTAGAACTGGGTCTGCCACAAAAGTCGTTATAGAAATGAAGTCAATGACAAATAATAATGTAAGTAAATTGAGAACAATGGCGTCTTTGAGGAACTGAGGAATCAAGCCTACAATAACGTATTGGTATGGATATGATGGAGAGCATTTCAACAGCTATACTATGATATATACGACATATACAAAAAATGAAGCAAATGCATTCAATCAATTGGCTCTAGTCACGTAAAATCTTATATAAAAGAACGTGTCCTTTAACGGTTTATGTGGCTATGATAGAAACCACATTCTGATCTAATGGTTTTCGAGAAATTGTCGGGGCATCCTGCATATTGGTGACGCAGATTTCCGCCACATACCGTTTGTATTGAAAGCGGGGTTGACCTCACTGATCATGACATTTAGAAATCCACAATCATTTTATTCACAATTACGATATAATTTGGCCAAAAGACAACAATTTTCCGTGATTTATCATCTCTCGGATTTGAATAATGTAGACGAATGATCGCTCTTTGTCAGCATCAGCCGAACACACGATCCAGGACAGCAGTAACATAGACAATGTCTGTCGGGTCCGATTTAGGGCGGACCGTTTGAGACAGAGCACGCCATCTTCTTTCCTTACCGTTCTCTGGGACAGGAAGCTTGTGTGCGTTTTGCACCAAAGAAAATTGAAGTAATATGATTTTACTCTAGTCCCCATTCTTCAATGACATACAGAGCTATACAGGGGCAAATTAAGTTGAGGAAATACAACAAATAGATGTAATATAATATGAAATGATTGTTTTAAACGCTAATAGAAATGGCACCCAACTGTTGATCAATTATATCGCTAGTCGAACGCAACGGGGTCCCAGTCACGTGGTGGCATGCAGGTCCCTCCGAGGGCCGATGGTGACAATGATAGAATTAATGGCTGTGATCGATGATTTGGGACGTTTGAAGGGAGAGCCAGCGTGAGACGGGAGCCCTAGGTCTGATGAGGGCTATTGACTGGCAGACATGCACGTGAAAAAAACAATTGGCGTTTTTATTGTTTATAGACCTGCCAACAACGTTATAGACATATAAAGTCATCATGCAAGCACAGACTACACTCAACATGGAAGGATTTCCTATAATGGTGTTGGTGAAACGTGAAATTGTAATTAATTGATAATTAATACTGACGTTCTCAACGGATCATCTGCCATTTATGACTTCAAGATTTTTTTATTTAACAAAAGCGGTGGAGTATAATGTGGAAAAATGAGTTAAATCTATAGGACAGATTAAAAATTAAATCAATTTAATTAAAAAAATATTACAACTTAGAGTGAAATAAAGAGGGCAAACATCATAAACGCTTCTTATTGTTGATTCTGACGTTTGCTAATTATATTGATAACACACAATGTGTCTATGATTGTAGATCAGTTAGGTTAATCAATATATTCCCTTGTATAGGCGGTACGGATGTGATAGGTATGTGAGCATACGTGTTGTGTCAATTTTAGCCACATTGCTCTACTTACTTTTGCTACCTGGTCAGTGGAAGTGGTTTGACCAAACTATGCTAAAGTTACATCCAAACGTAATTTAAGGGGAGGTTACTGTAGATAGGAAAAGCACAGTTCAGTGGGACAGGGATCATAGAAACAAATATGTGCATGGTTGTTTTTCTCTCCCTAGATATTGATTACACTTTACTAATCGTGACATCCACCAAATTGAGGTATGTTATAATTCCGATTATCGGGAATATCAACCTCTTTCGCTTGAAACAGAATAAGCTAAATGTATGCTTGAGTATGTAACGAAAGCGACACAATGAAGGTTAAGATCTTATTAACCCATGTTCACGCCATTCTTACGTTCGCCATTGTTGTTTAGGTCAAAAGTTTTGGAAACAAATAGTCTGATCGTCACTGTACTTCGGTATATACTGAGACCGCCTGTTTATACGACGTCGGTGTCGGCTGTGGTGTTGACAGTATTTTGGATGTAAGAATATTACTTTCAGTATTATACCACAATGTTTATTGTTTTGTCTTTAAGTTTACTAGAAGTTCTAAGCATTAACGTTGCAGTCATATAATATTATATCAATTTCTCGATAATAAAATTCCTGATGTTTACTTTAACTATTTCTTTGTCAAAAATACATAGTTTGAATGATTATTTTGCGTAAGTGGCGCCATATCATGATACATCCCTTCAGCATAGGTACTTGGCTTCTGATTTTTGGAAATGGAGGTTCCCGACAGGCCAACGTTTGTAATTGTTTGTGTTTTGCTTTTGTTTGCTTGTTTGTTTTAAATATGTAATTTTCTTTGCTTGTTTTGTTCCCTTTATTTGTTTTCTTATTCCCATTTTTTCAGACCTTACTTCATCGGTTCGCAATTAACGTAGGTCGTATACATTTGGCGATGACTTGACTAGATCGAATGTTTGGCTAGTTCAACACCCAAAACATTTTGTTTTATAGTTCTACATTCTAATTAGAAGCATAAAAGAGAACTTGGCAAAATTTGTAAAGGTGTTGTTGGCAAAGTCATCTGCTGAAACGCACGATATATGTTATAACACAAACCAGTATTTCCCCCACAGTACTACATGTAGAAGGGAACAACATAGCTAAACAGCCTGCCATGCTCGCGATAGAGACGATTTCAGAATCAAGTCAAATTATTCAGGCAATTTATCAATCTTTCTAGCTTTCGTGCAATAGCAACCTGCTTTACTTCTTCAGGGGATTTCAATACGTGTAATTGGGAGCATTTACAGTTTAATGTGGCAATCGATAACAAAATAAATGACCTGTCGGTGTCATTAGTCAAAATAGGCATGCAGTTCTGATGTCTATATAAAATGTACAGTCTTCACCGATACTCACTTAGTATCTCTCTTAAAGCTCACAATCATAGTCCCTTATTGGCCAAATCACACACTGGCGTAGATGTTAATCCGCGGCTTCATGTTTTTCATGGGGATCCTATCGGAGACCCTTGATATTGATGATGATATGTCATTTTGTTTTGTAAAGGAACAGCCAACTGACGGACCATATGCGTTTGAAAGACCCTGTTACCTTTGACGAATCAAGTTTTAATGCTAAAAGATCAATACTCATAGATAATCTAACGAATAGTTAAAATCATTTTCATAAGGCAATAACACATGTTAAGTACAAAGACATTTTTTTCATATATGGCATCGTTGGCTATCCAATTTTCTTTAGTCCAACTGAAATAATTAATGATAATAATAATTCGTGGTTCTTATAAACCGCCTTATCACAACCTAGTTCGTCTCAAAGCGTTTCACAAGTATTTTTCCGCGGTTATAGGGTCTTTGCAACCAGCCAATATCTTTCTCAACTCCCTTGGGAGCATGCAGTCGGTGCTGGCATTTTGGAGCTCACAGCTAGCATTCAATAATTTTAGCACTGCCCAACCACGTACTCATTCACAGCTGAGTAGACTGGAACAAGCGGAGTAAAGTATCTTGTTCAAAGATAGAACACAGTACCGTGCCGTGACTCGAACCCGCAACCCTTCGGTCACGAGCCCGGCGTCATACCGCTAGACTACCGTGCCTCCTAGAGGTGCTTGCCTATTAAAAAGTTAATATTTACCTCTTAACCTGATCACAACAGAAACCTGTTCCTTAAAATGGTACCTCACGTGTTTTGTCTGGCATCTTGAAGATTCCAGGGGTTACGCTCACTTACGTGCAGAAGAAGTATGTAAGCGCAACTCCAAGAATTTCGAGGCTGTGTGACTGGACACATTGTGATATCAACATGACTATGTATGTAACGGTCAGTCATTGAATAAAATATCTGTGTGAATTTCAGTGTGTTCAATAACGATACTCATTCAATGGTCAATAGCAAATTCAATAATCTCGCGATCATATTTATCAAAAGCTCAAGTATTATTCTTCCGACAATTCAAACCAAGTAAGTATACACACAAACCCTATAACATTAAAACTAACAATTCACCGGGAGCCGAACCAATAAAAAACATAAATGTGAAAGTGTTCAAAGTAATTTACAGTATTTATAGAGTGTATGCTTGTATGTACGACTTTTTTATCCGTTCGTAGGACCTTTTAACTCGTATGTATGTACAACTTTTCATCTCGTTCGTTCACTCGTTCGTACGACTTTTTAATTCATACATACGACTTAATAATATATTTTTTTACTTTATTTTGCGGAAAATAATAGGAACTGGTAATACACAACTGATAGGCTTTGTTTAAATCAATAAGAATTTGTTGCGAATTTTTTCATATTATGTGCAGATAAAACTAGAATCCTGTGAAAATGTTCGACCAGAGAGGCTACTATCTACTCTCAATGATTTCAAATAACTACTTTATGTTGTCTGAAAGGATATTTTTACATACCTTTGCGTTGTCCTTCACCTACAACCGTAGCTAAATACCAAAGCAAAAGAACGTCTGCTCAAATAATAATGACCCAGTAGCAGCACGGAGTCAAAACAACATACCTATTTATTACCATACATATCTTTCTTCTTTATAAATGAAAGGAATGCACAAAAGAGAGGTACATGTACCAATGCGGACCCTTCTGGTGGTTATCACCAATAAGTATTGTTTGCATTTACATATATTTGGGTTATGCATTTTAGGTCAGCTTGGAGACCATTCCGAGATATGAGGGGTTTATGTGGGTGATCAAAAATGGCCTTTTTGATAAACTTACAAACATGTTATGTTTTTAAACATTGTCATACGTTTGATGTATGGTGTCACACTTAAGCTACAAATGGATTGCTTACCTTTTTGTTTAAAACATTTTATTGATATTGGCTAAAGTTTTGGCACAGGAGCCAGACATCAATTGCTATTTTTACTTAGACATGTTTTTGATATTCAGATTTATCGGAACACTTTCATACTTACTTTTGAATATACATATATGATCTTACATGAGTGTTCATTTCATATGAGTTTCATAAATTTCATATGAAATGAAAACGAGTGTAAGATCCTTTTAATCGCATAATCAAGATTTGTGGCATTCATTCGTGTAAAACGACAATTTTCATGCAACCTTGAAATGTAAAAAGCCTCCATTTGGACTCCAGTGTGTAAGTCTGTGACCTCATGTACTTGTCCTTGGCGTGACTTCACAATTGAAACAATTGAAACTTACAACCAATCACATGGCTGATAGGTCATATTACATGGGTTAATACGCAAACAAATATGACATGGGTATATTCACTGGATAACACAGTACATTATGTGATATAACAGTTTATGTGTACCTAGCTATGATGTACCATATTGTAATAACAACCTCGATGATATCTACCATTATCTTTATCAAGTTCAGAACAGTCTTCAGTGGAGTAATGTGTAACTGAAATAAAATAATGCATTAAAAATTATGATATTCTTCTACAGTTTTTATTGATATATTTGCTAACATAATGCGATATATTACAACCATCTGACACACACATACGTGTTCTATTCCTATTTTGGTCGAGATCCTCATATCTGTGAGTAGAATGTATACATACTACTTGCCTGATTTCATTTCAGAATATTTATTGTTCAGATCTTAGATACAAAGGAATTGGGCAACAGGCAAAGCCTATGAGCGCCTCTCCTTACAGTTATAAACTGTTTACACACATGAATTGAAGTAATGATAAAACATGTATATTATGTAAATAAATTTTGATATTTGCATGTCATTATTTTTATTTTGATAATGGTTGTACAAAAACTAGATTTTACAAAAAATGGCAATTAAAATTATGCTGGTGGACAGCACAGAGTACAATTATGTACTGGTTTCATTCCATACAGCAAAGTCATGTGAAAAAAGATAAACAAGTAAGTGTAATCCAGTAAAAGCGTCTTGTATCTTTAACGAATCTCTGAACCATCTCCAAGATACTTATATTCATATTGATATCGAGTCTTCGACATCCATAAAGAAAAGTCTGAGTATTTAATGGGATAATGTCATTAAGAGCAGAAATGGAGTTCAGGAAAATTCGCCTTTGATTAGTATACAGAGTACAATGGAAGAAGAAGTGATCACAATCCTCAACAGGAGAACTACATAAGCAGGCAGGGGTATCAATTAGGTGAGATTCAAATAGATCTGAATTCAGGTAACTGGCACAGTTTCTAAGGTAATATTGAATTTTTGATCACCATTGTATTACTTCTTGGCTGATAGTCCAGCTTTCTTCTAAATAATCTTTAAAGACTACAAAACGGTATGTTTCATGTTGCACAGTACATATGAGTTGGCTAGTAAGCAAGCGATTAACAATATTAGTATCTACAATGCATTTAAATTGCCTGGTATTAGCAGTAAGACTAAATACTTACTAGACTATGAGGCAAGTATACAATGTGTATGTAAACATTCTATCATAGATATAATAAGTGTGTCAGGGAGTGGTAATACCTTTCATTATTTTAGCCAAAATATCAATCAAAACAAAAAGAAATATGATATTTTTATTTGCATCCTTTTGTTCAATCATTTAATTTAACAAACCGTTTTAAATTTGATAAAAACACTGAAAGGCATAATCCACCCTTTTCTGTCAGTGAGGTAGCAAGGTTCACTTCCTTGTTGTATATCGAAATGAAAGTATTCAGATGCATTTGTTTTTAAAGTGGTCTATATCTGAATGTCAGATGTTTTCTGTGCCAAACAATTAGCAATTAGAATAATTTGTTTTTTAAAGTTAAGAAAAATGACTCACCCGTTCCCCCTCCCCCACTCACTTCGAACCCTGTTTCTAGAGATTTGGTTAAGATACTTATAACTACAATTTGGTAAGAATATTGTATGGTACTAGTGCGTAATTAGACACAAAATAGCGTGTTTCATTGACATAACTTAACGGATCTATAACAAGGTCACTGTGACCTACTTTTCAATTATGTATTTGTTATTCGGTCATTTTTTTATCTGCAGCTTTAGTGTTACACAAAACATCAAACTGATGAAATTCACATGCAGTTTTGTCAAAAAGATGCATTTTGTGAATGTGGTCCCCAATTTACTCTTTCATTTGTCGGAATGTTCTCCAAGATGACTTTAATTTCATGTTATATCATGACGGCATCACCCCAAGGTATATCTAAACAAAACTTATGGGCGATAGCCACCAGAAGGTCTGAATCGGCACCCTCCCTTTTGTAGTATTACTCTGCTAATGAAAGTTTGCAGATTTAAGAAACGCTGTAAAAGTGAATGCATTCATGCATGTGACCTCTTGTTCCAAAAATAGTTTGAGTGTTAAATATCTTTTTGAAATCTTACGAACATAATAACCCGTGAACTAACAACTTTAGAACATAATTACTCGTAGACTTACAACTCTATAACATAATAACTCGTGAACTAACAACTTTAGAATATAATTACTACTGAACTTACAACTCTAGAACATAATTACTCGTAAACTTACAACTCTATAACATAATAACTAATGAACTAACAACTTTAGAACGTAATTACTCATGAACTAACAAATTTAGAACATAATTACTCATGAACAAACAATCCTAGATCATAATAACTCATAAACTAACAACTCTAAAACATAATTACTCGTAAACATACAACTCTATAACATAATAACTCGTGAACTAACAACTTTAGAACGTAATTACACCATTAATGTTAATGGTCTAAATAATTCTGGAAAACGAAGAAATTTATTTTATTGGTTTCGGAAAATTCATGCAGATATACTATTATGCCAAGAAATTCATTGCGGTGATGAAAGTACTATGCTTAAATGGAAAAGAGAGTGGAATGGATAATGTGTTTTCTCAAAAGGTACATCCTCTACTAGAGGAGTTGCAATATTAGCTAAACGTGGTTTAAATTTAAAAACATTATGTATTGAAAATGACAAAGAAGGTAGATATATTATTATTACTTTTGAGCATGAACATGTAAAAATAATTTCTTTAGACAGTAAAGTTTCTAAAACAGATATAGAGTTCTGTCCTTTTACAAAAGGTAACCACTATGGCTAGCCTTGTATAAAAATGAATATGTCAAAAATTAACAGAGGTCCAGGATACTGGAAAATGAATAGAAACGTCATAAAAAATGATATATTCGAAGAAATATTTACCAAATTCTGGAATGAATGGAAAAACAGAATTAATCATTTTGCATCACTTAAGGAATAGTGGGAAATTACTAAGACAAAAATAACAGATATATGTATATTTGTAAGTAAACTACTTAATGCTAAAAATAAAAAAATGAATATCTTGAAAGAGTTAAAAAATACTGATGGTAATCATGAAACTATTAAACAACTAGAAAATCAAATCAGCTCGTACAATGTACTATGAAAATAAGGCAAACGCTGCAAAGGTAAGAAGTAGGATAAAATGGTATGAAGAAGGTGAGAAATCCACTAGTTATTTTGTAGGTCTTGAAAAATGTAGAGCGTTGAACAAACAGTGGGTCTCAATTAAATGTAAAGACGGAAGCTATAAAAATAATATAAACTATATACTTAAGGAACAAGTAAAGTTTTATAGTAATCTTTTTGCTACTGAAGGAATAGATGTTGATGAAGCAAATAATCTACTACAGAATGTAGAGGCAACTGTTGCAAATGAGCTAAGAACTGACTTTGAGAAATTGCCTATTGAAAATGAAATTTATTCGTCCATTAGTAATTTGAAAGCCAATCAATCACCTGGTATGGATGGTATTATTGCAGAGTTTTAATAGATATATTCCAAACAAAAGAGCTATGCCCATCTCAATATAAGGGTTTGATAACCCTTTTGTACAAACAGGGAGAAAACGAGGACATCTAGAATTGGCGCCCAATCACTCTCCTGAATACAGATTAAAAATTATAACAAAAATTCTTGCAGAACGCATTAAAAAGGAACTTCCAAATATTATTCATAGCGACCAGAAGGGATTTGTAAAGGGAAGAAACATAGAAGACAGGATTCGTTTCATCCAAGATATTATCGAGTACTCCAATGAAGAAAATAAAGGCGGAAGTATTATTTTTTTAGATCAACAAAAGGCATTTGATCGGGTGGAATGGGAATGGGTAGAAATGTGTCTTAAAAAAATTGAACTTGGGAAAGTAATTATAGAATGGATAAAAATGACATATAAACAATAATCTAGTCACATCCCTACAAATGGCTTTATTTCAAAACCATTTAAGTTATCACGTTCCGTAAAACAAGGGTGCCCGATAGCACCGTTGATTTATATCCTACAAGCTGAACCCATGGCATGTTCTATTAGGAAAAATATAACAATAAAAGGAATTGATATTCCGTATAGTAAAAATGGAAAAGTTGAAGCAAAAATTGATATGTTTGCCAACGACTCACAATTATTTGCTGGTAATGAGAAATATATTCCTTTAATCTTTAAAGTTTTAAACCAATACGGAAAGGCATCTGGTGCAAAAAGAAAAAAGGAAAAAACAAAAGGCATGTTCATAGGTACATGGAAACAGAGACCTCCTAACTTTAAGGAAATCACTTGGGTAGAGCGAATAAAGGCTCTTGCGATAATGCATGGTTATGGAATAAACTTGGATGAACTTTGGGAAGAAAAAATAAGAAAAATTGAGTCAACCATACGTTGTTGGAAAAAACGAAATCTTACACTTCAAGGAAAAATTCTTATAATAAAATCATTAATACTCTGAACTATCAACTATGAAGCATCACAGACAATCATACCACAGAAACATAAAATCACCAAAAATAAAATAATTTGCACATATTTATGGAACTCTAATGAAAATAAAGTTGCAAAAGAAACATGTCATAGAGAAATTAAAATTTGTGGAGTAAATATGATTGATCTTGACTTAATGGAGACGTTAAAGGGTATTAAAAATATATACAAGATCATTCACTCAGAACTACAATGCTGGAATGCGTTGAGGAAATACTGGCTTTAAAAATATGATTATACCTTCTCTCAAAATTTCTTTTTGTGTAAATATAACACTATAAAATCACTAGAATTACAAAATATTCCACAGTTCTATAAGATCTCTTCAAGCTTGGCAGTTTATGCTAAAACGACGTTCGGTCAAAACAAAAAATGAAATACTTAATCAAAGGATATTCTGAAACACAAATATCACATTCAAAACAAATCCGATCTTCCTAAAAAACTGGACAAAATCAAACATAATGAAAATAAAAGACATATGGAGTGAAGAAAGAATTATTCTCAAGAATTATTGGAGAAGTTACGATTCAAAGTTAACTGGATATCAGAATTCTCCATAGTCAAGAAGGCAATTTCTTCATGTAACAATTGGTTACAAGAAATAAAATCAATTAACCATGAGACTCCAGAAATTGAACCCATAGTTATAACTGATGAACTACACATAAAAATAAATAAAAGCGATGAAGTAATAGATCCGAATAGATTAAAGAATAAAATATTGAAAGAAATAATTTTGAATAAGAAATAATATCCCAAATCACAACTTTAGATCATAATAACTCGTGAACTAACAACTCTATAACATAATTACTTGTGAACTAACAACTTTAGAACATAATTACTCGTGAAATAACAATCCTAGAACATAATTACTCGTGAACTAACAATCCTAGAACATTATAACTCGTGAACTAACAACTTTAGAACATAATTACTTGTGAACTAACAACTTAAAAACATAATTACTTGTGAACTAACAACTTTAGAACATAATTACTCGTGAACTAACAACCTTCGAACATCATAACTTGTGAACTAACAACTTTAGAACATAATTACTCGTGAACTAACAACCTTCGAACATCATAACTTGTGAACTAACACCTTTAGAACATAATTACTCGTTAACTAACAATCCTAGAACATTATAACTCGTGAACTAACAACTTTAGAACATAATAACTCGTGAACTAACAACTTAAGAACATAATAACTCGTGAACTAACAACTTTAGAACATAATAACTCGCGAACTAACAACTTTAGAACATAATTACTCGTGAACTAACAATCCTAGAACATAATTACTCGTGAACTAACAATCCTAGAACATAATAACTCGTGAACTAACAATCCTAGATCATGATAACTTGTGAACGTTGAGTTATTAACAATGCTTCGTTAATCTTGTAGAAAACAATCAATCCAAACCGCTAAACGACTCTAAGATATTTAACAGATTGAGAAGAGAGACTATGCACGCAGAACGTGTAGCACCGCATCAAAACCTGCTGTAGTATTAAAGTACATAGGTGCACAGGAACGCACTTACGACAAACGGTTGAATTACATGTATTTGTGAGCCAATTTTCAAATAGGATAGGCAAGTAGAAAACAAGCCTTTCTAGTGTGCGTAACTTTTCTTTTAAGTGGTAAGTTCCTATGGACTAAACAGATCACATAGCTGATGTACGGTCCCTGAAGCAACCTATTTATATAGACCACGTAACTTATGTATGAAATGGTAGAACTGATGACCACAAACCTCCATCCGGGCAAACAAGAGTGGTAAATACAAGTTGGAAAAAAGGTTTCATGATTGTATACGTCCTTGGACCACATAATACGGATCAAACAATTCGTATGTACTATAATGTTTAGAGGTATGAACAAAACAGTATAAAAAATGTGCTTAATAAAGGTGTGTTTATCCTACTTTTCATTAAAATTATATCCTTCAGATTCACAACAAATAATGTCATTTCATATCATTTGACACAATCACATCCTTTAGATATTTGTAACCTTAAATTTGACGTTCCCCCCTGAACTTGTGATCATCGAATCGGGTAATTAATCTCTGTTATCAGGTATTTAGATTTTATTTAATTTTAAGATTATATTTAAACGTAGTCTTTAATCTCGATTGTAAACATCATTTATTGCTATTCTGAACATAATATAGACACCATCTGAATAAGGTTGTCATTCCAGAGATATATAGATAATTTGCACAACGTATGATTTATTTCAAATAATAATTTTGAAATCAATTCTATTATCAAGGATAATGAAGGGAATCAACTACGCGAACAGACTATCAACAACAATTGTTACAGATGAATTCTTAGCATTGAAATCCTTCTATTAGTTTCGCTTCTTTCTTTTAAGTAAAAACAAATCTGTTTAAAACAAATGGAAATTAAAATGGAGACGCGTTCTATTCTAAAATATCTGGGTACATGAAGGTAATTACTGTAGTATACATATGACACACAGAAACAAACCAATTGACGCTAACATGTTTAGATGTCATTCTAAAAGATGTTTCGTTGGAGTGCTGAAATGTGATATCAGTCGTCACTGATCAGTGCTCAGCACATGACATCCATGCCGTTCCATTCACCTCGTTATGAGTCGTGGTGCTAAGTGTAACATATGCCTGTTATAGTTATGGTACTGTGAATGAATGCTTGTTTTAGTTATAATACTGTAATTAATAGTTATATTTATTGCAACGTGAATGTCTAGTTGTCTAGTCAGGTTCATTCGTGAAACGACATCATGTTCGTTTTATTATCGTTTGTTCGTACATGAAATGGACTGATATTGGAAAGATAAATGACCGCACGTTATAATAACGTTTAAATATAGCATGGACGATCTCCAAGAACCTATGACGTCATTTCTTAACCTATCGTTTATCAGTATAGGCAGACAGTGAGTTTTGCTCCAGGGTTTAGTCTGTGTTGGGTCTGTTTTAGTGCTCTCTGTATGTGTGGTTTGGGACATCGTCTATTTGTTTTCTATATAATGACGGCCTGTTTACGACTTTATGATATAAGTTATAATACAAGCATATGGGTCGACAGACGACTGTATAGCACAGACCATAATTACCGCCAAAGCAAAACAAAATAACCATATCTCTATCGACAAAGAGGATTATCAATAGAAAAAGAGAATTTCGTTATGCATATATTTCAAACGAGAATCTATTTTCGTTATAGACCCGATAAGGCATGACGATGGTGTGTACGTGAAGTGCGCAGCACAGTAGAGAAAACAAATCTGGTATTGCCAAACTCAAATCGATGTACCGCTCGGTCCGGGACATCTGTCATCATTATTACGTAATGTTGGGCGGCGACATCCAGCCCATTCTGTAATTACTACATCTATTTTTGCTAACGGCTTATTATATTAATATACACGTAGAGAAGATATTACAGATAGGCATGCAACCATTTTGAATGTTATCGGCCGACCGCCAAAATGGGTAATATTAGTGGTGTAATGCGCCTGTCAACACGAGTTGTTTGTCGTCATCAATACCGACCGCCCTGTCCGTACTACTATTGGGCGCCAAATTACAATCACGTGGCGATGCTAATGACATCGGCAAACCATCTGACTATCATGCAACGCGAGATCTCGTGGGAAACGCAGCGCGGGAAAAGTGGTAATTTACCTCATTTTGCACGGACTCATATGGGGACTAGTTTCGTGCGCAAAACAAAAGGACATGAATAGTGAAGATAATTGAACTTTTTGTACGGCAGAGCAACTGTCAACGTTCGGGCATAGCGTTCCAGTCTCATCTGACACACACAGAACACTTTCTGTACGGCAGGACAATTGTCAACGTTCGGGCATAGCGTTCCAGTCTCATCTGGCACACACAGAACACTTTCTGTACGGCAGGGAAATTGTCAACGTTCGGGCATAGCGTTACAGTCTCATCTGACACACACAGAACACTTTCTGTACGGCAGGGCAATTGTCAACGTTCGGGCATAGTGTTCCAGTCCCATCTGACACACACAGAACACTTTCTGTACGGCAGGGCAACTGTCAACGTTCGGGCATAGCGTTCTAGTCTCATCTGACACAAACAGAACACTTTCTGTACGGCAGGGCAACTGACAACGTTTGGGCATAGCGTTCTAGTCTCATCTGACACACACAGAACACTTTCTGTACGTCAGGGCAACTGTCAACGTTCGGGCATAGCGTTCCAGTCTCATCTGACACACACAGAACACTTTCTGTACGGCAGGGCAACTGTCAACGTTCGGGCATAGCGTTCCAGTCTCATCTGACACACACAGAACACTTTCTGTACGGCAGGGCAACTGTCAACGTTCGGGCATAGCGTTCCAGTCTCATCTGACACACACAGAACACTTTCTGTACGGCAGGGCAACTGTCAACGTTCGGGCATAGCGTTCCAGTCTCATCTGACACACATAGAACACTTTCTGTACGGCAGGGCAACTGTCAACGTTCGGGCATAGCGTTCCAGTCTCATCTCACACACACAGAACACTTTCTGTACGGCAGGACAATTGTCAACGTTCGGGCATAGCGTTCTAGTCTCATCTGACACACACAGAACACTTTCTGTACTGCAGTGCAATTGTCAACGTTCGGGCATAGCGTTCTAGTCTCATCTGACCCACATAGAAAACTTTCTGTACTGCAGGGCAACTGTCAACATTCGGGCATAGCGTTCTAGTCTCATCTGACCCCCATAGAACACTTTCTGTACCGCAGGGCAATTGTCAACGTTCGGGCATAGCGTTCTAGTCTCATCTGACACACATAGAACACTTTCTGTACTGCAGGGCAATTGTCAACGTTCGGGCATAGCGTTCTAGTCTCATCTGACCCCCATAGAACACTTTCTGTACCGCAGGGCAATTGTCAACGTTCGGGCATAGCGTTCTAGTCTCATCTGACCCCCATAGAACACTTTCTGTACTGCAGGGCAATTGTCAACGTTCGGGCATAGCGTTCTAGTCTCATCTGACCCCCATAGAACACTTTCTGTACTGCAGTGCAATTGTCAACGTTCGGGCATAGCGTTCTAGTCTCATCTGACCCACATAGAAAACTTTCTGTACTGCAGGGCAACTGTCAACATTCGGGCATAGCGTTCTAGTCTCATCTGACCCCCATAGAACACTTTCTGTACCGCAGGGCAATTGTCAACGTTCGGGCATAGCGTTCTAGTCTCATCTGACCCCCATAGAACACTTTCTGTACTGCAGGGCAATTGTCAACGTTCGGGCATAGCGTTCTAGTCTCATCTGACCCACATAGAAAACTTTCTGTACTGCAGGGCAATTGTCAACGTTCGGGCATAGCGTTCTAGTCTCATCTGACCCCCATAGAACACTTTCTGTACCGCAGGGCAATTGTCAACGTTCGGGCATAGCGTTCTAGTCTCATCTGACCCCCATAGAACACTTTCTGTACTGCAGGGCAATTGTCAACGTTCGGGCATAGCGTTCTAGTCTCATCTGACCCACATAGAAAACTTTCTGTACTGCAGGGCAACTGTCAACGTTCGAGCATAGCGTTCTAGTCTCATCTGACACACATAGAACACTTTCTGTACTGCAGGGCAATTGTCAACGTTCGGGTATAGCGTTCTAGTCTCTTCTGACACACACAGAACACTTTCTGTATTGCAGGGCAATTGTCAACGTTCGGGCATAGCGTTCTAGTCTCATCTGACACACATAGAAAACTTTCTGTACTGCAGGGCAATTGTCAACGTTCGGGCATAGCGTTCCAGTCTCATCCGACACACAGGGATTTGTGCAGACTTCCACAAGTCGTACTTTTGTCTTTCACGAAAAGAAAACCTCAAAAATTATATTCAATAAACTATATTTAATCTATCAAATATTTTTAATTTGTTCAAGTTGTACTTAGTGCGAGCATACTACAGTATAAAATAGTAGACTTAATGAATCCTCTATATTTCAATGATATGTATTCCAGTTTAGCTTCGAGGATTTCTCTGTCAAACTCGAGGATCTGACGAGGTACACGAGCTGGTGACGTCACAATAATAAATAGTTTAATAAAGTCATTTGTTAACAAATGATGTTATAACGTTTGCCGTAGAAAACATTCATTTTTGTCGATATATCTTTTTAGTAGCGAGATGAAAATATTAAGTATCTTTTTCCAAATAGTTCTACCCTTCAAAATGAGATTTATTTGTCAAATCAACTCATAAGGAAGGTAAACATTCTCTATATCGTTTCATTGTCGATGTCTTTAGCTGTAAGACAGATGAGCTAACTCCCCAAACAATTTCGCCTACATTTATGTAGACACCTGTATAACATACACAAAAAGTAAGGTTATTTACTGAGCCTTGATGGCACAAGAAGATGTAACCGGTCAGACCTGGTGAAAAAAAACCTTTGCGGTACAATAGTAAGCACTAGATTAATAATATATGGTCCTCAAAGGATGAAACAAAAAGGTACAAACATTTTATAAAGTTTTGATCAGAGAAAATACACTTATCAGAGAAAAGTTAAAGCTTACCAAAAAACTTTCGTCGCGTTTTTCCGTGCATTCAACAAATGAATAAATATATAAGATAAATAAAATTATCTTCAATAGTAAGTATAAAGTGATAGGCAAGACAAAGACTATGGGCAAGAGAACTTATCATTTGGAGAACTGACTTTAGTTCGAAGAAATACTGATGAAGAGGTTATGCAAAATGGTGATACAATGACTCTTTGTTTTGTTCTATTGTGTGAGAACTCATTGCTCAATAAGGATGACGAATTACGTAAAATGTTGTAGAAAAAAACACATGAAAAGATTGATTGCCTCAGGTAAAAATACATGACAAACGACAACAGTGTGCTTTTACGATTAAATTCCGAGGACATCAAACCATTACAAATTTGTTGATTGAAAAACTATAGAAAAATGCATTGCATGCAACGTTTACAGAAAGAGCAAATAATTAAAATACATCTGCCTATGCAAATCAACGAAATATGTGTTTAAAAGTAATTCTCTGCTTGAGCATGAATTGATACCTATGCGTTATCTCTGCACGCGACACAACTTAAGAGTGGGTGTCTGCCGACTCACCAGATCGCTTATAAACACATGCTCGCTTTCAACAATAAGTCTGCAGTTTCTCATTCTCTATACCAATAGCTATCATTCGCTAAACTATCAGTTCAACTGGAGTCAATTTATCTTTTTCTTAATAATTTTCTATTTAGGATTTCTTGTAGAAAGACAAGAAGCAACATTAATGATAATCTACATATTTTAAAGAACATTTAATGAAATACAGGTTATAGGTAAGGCAGGTTGTAAGGCAGATTGTAAGGCAGGTTAGGGTTTTTTGCACCGTAACATTGAACAAAACAATCCAGCATTATTTACTATCCTTAACGCAGGTTCTTAGCCTGACATGTTTTATGAACAAAACATTCAAGCACAAGTATGCTAATTATACCAATAAACATTTTAAGATTTGTGACATTTTGTAATAATTAGAAATGCCTTCTAGTTTTTTTCAAATTAATTAGTAAGATTCATTTAAATAATTACACAAATCAACCTAACGGTGTTGGCATTTTTCAGTTGCCGTCCGGACTTATTTTCATTATAGAATAAAGGGTAAACGCTGTTCATGTAGTGGTATAAGGTGAAGTGGTACAGCCAGAAAACTTTATCAGGTGTAGTGGTATAGCTAGACACCATTATAAGGTGTAGTGGTATAGCTAGACACCATTATAAGGTGTAGTGGTATAGCTAGCCACCATTATTTAAGTGTAGTGATATAGCTAGACAACGTACTAAGGTGTAGTGGTATAGCTAGACAACATTATAAGGTGTAGCGGTATAGCTAGACAACATTATATAGGTGTAGTGGTATAGCTAGACACCATTATAAGGTGTAGTGGTATAGCTAGACACCATTATAAGATGTAGGGGTATAGCTAGACAACATTATATAGGTGTAGTGGTATAGCTAGACACCATTATAAGGTGTAGTGGTATATCTAGAAACCATCATAAGGCGTAGTGGTATAGCTAGACAACATTATAAGGTGTAGCGGTATAGCTAGACAACATTATATAGGTGTAGTGGTATAGCTAGACACCATTATAAGGTGTAGTGGTATAGCTAGACACCATCAAAAGGCGTAGTGGTATAGCTAGACACCATTATAAGGTGAAGTGGTATAGCC
>NW_018404173.1:0-118 GCF_002113885.1 Mizuhopecten yessoensis
ATATCAGGTCACTCATCACACACGTCTGACACAATATATCAGGTCGCACATTACACAGATCTGACACATTATATCATGTCTCACATCACACACGTCTGAAACAATATATCAGGTCACA
>NW_018404173.1:1402-1641 GCF_002113885.1 Mizuhopecten yessoensis
TGTCCCACATTACACACGTCTGACACAATATATCAGGTCTCACATCACGCACGTCTGACACATTATATCAGGTCTCACATTACACACGTCTGAAACATTATATCAGGTCCAACATCACACACGTCTGTCACAATATATCAGGTCACACATTATACACGTCTTTCAGAATTTATCAGGTCTCACATTACACACGACTGAAATATTTTATCAGGTCACACCTCCCACACGTCTGACATATT
>NW_018404173.1:5012-8953 GCF_002113885.1 Mizuhopecten yessoensis
AACATTAAAACAGGTCACACATCACACACGTCTGACACAATATATCAGGTCCCACAGTACACACGTCTGACACNTAGTCACACATCACACACGTCTCACACAATATATCAGGTCCACATTACACACGTCTGACACAATATATCAGGTAACACATCTCATCCGTTTGACACATTATATCAGGTCATACATCACACACGCCTCACACATTATATCACGTCCCACATAAGACACGACTGACACGATATATTGGATCAAACATCACACACGTTTGTCACATTATATCAGGTCTCACATTACACCCGTCTAACATATTATATCAGGTCACACATCAAGCACGTCTGTCAAATTATATCAGGGCACACATCACACACGTCTGACACAATATATCAGGTCACACATTACACACGTCTTACAAATCATATCAGGTCTAATATCACACACGTCGTACACATTATATTAGGTCACATATTACACACGTCTACACATTATATCATGTCTCACATCACACACGTCTGACACAATATATCAGATCACACATCAGCCACATTATATCAGGTCTCACATTACACAGGTCTGACAATCACACACGTCTGACACATTATATCAGGTCTCACATTACACCCGTCTGACATATTATATCAGGTCACACATCAAGCACGTCTGTCAAATTATAGCACACATCACACACGTCTGACACAATATATCATGTCACACATCACACACGTCTGACACAAGATATCATGTCACACACCACACACGTCTGACACAATATATCAAGTCACAAATCACACAAGTCTGACACATTCACATTATATCAGGTCCAAATTACACACGTCTGACACAATATATCAGGTAACACATCTCATCCGTTTGACACATTATATCAGGTCATACATCACACACGTCTGACACATTATATCAGGTCACACATTACACACGTATTACACATGTCTGTCACATTATATCAGGTTACACACTACACACGACTAACACATTAGATCAGGTCCCACATCACACACGTCTGACACATTATATCAGGTTACACCCGTCTAACATATTATATCAGGACACACATCACGCACGTCTGTCAAATTATATCAGGGCCCACATCACACACGTCTGACACAATATATCAGATCACACATCAGCCACATTATATCAGGTCTCACATTACACAAGTCTGACACATTATATCAGGTCAAAAATTACACACGTCTGACAAATCATATCAGGTCTAATATCACACACGTCGTACACATTATATTAGGTCACATATTACACACGTCTGTCAAATTATATCAGGTCACACATCACACATGTCTGACACAATATATCAGGTCTCACATTACACACGTCTGACACAATATAACAGGTCTCACATCAGAAACGTCTGACACAATATATCAGGTTACACATTACACACGACTGACAAATCATATTATATCAGGTCCCACATTAATCACGTCTGACACATTATATCAGGTCTCACATTACACACGTCAGACACATGATATCAGGTCTCACATCACACACGTCTGACACATTATATCAGGTCTCACATCACACAAGTCTGACATATTATATCAAGTCTCACATTACACAGGTCTGACACAATATATAAGGTCATAAATCACACACGTCATACACATTATGTCAGGTCTCACATCACGCACGTCCGACACATTATATCAGGTCTCACATCACACACGTCAGTCACATTATATCAGGCCACACATCACACACGTCTGACACAATATCTCAGGTCTCACATCACACACGTCTGACACATTATATCAGGTCTCACATTTGACACGTCTGACATATTATATCAGGTCCCACATTGCACACGTCTGTCAAATTATATCAGGTCAATCATGACACACGTCTGTCAAATTATACTAGGTCTCACATCACACACGTCTGTCACATTATATTAGGTCTCATATCACACACGTCTGTCACATTATATCAGGTCCCACATTACACACGTCTGTCACTTTATATCATGCCACACACCACACACGTCTGACACAATATATCAGGTTACACATTACACACCACTAACACATTATATCAGGTTTCACATAACACACGTCTGACACAATATATCAGGTCTCACATTACACACCTCTGACACATTATATCAGGCCCCACATTACACACGTCTGACACAATATACCAGGTTACACATTACACACGACTGACACAATATATCAGGGCTCACATCACACACGTATGACACATTATATCAGGTCATACATCACACACGTCTGACACATTATATAAGGTCACACCTCACACACGTCTGACACATTATATCAGGTCACACATTACACACGTCTGTCAGAATATATCAGCTCACAAATTACACACGTCTGTCACTTTATATCATGCCACACACCACACACGTCTGACACAATATATCAAGTCACAAATCACACAAGTCTGACACATTAAATCAGGTCCCACATAACACACATATGACACGATATATAAGATCAAACATCACACACGTCTGTCACATTATATCAAGTCTCACATCACGCCCGTCTAACATATTATATCAGGTTTCACATAACAAACGTCTGACACAATATATCAGGTGTCACATTACACACGTCTGACACAATATATCAAGTCACACATCACACACGTCTGACACAAGATATCATGTCACACACCACACACGTCTGACACAATATATCAAGTCACAAATCACACACGTCGGACACATTACATGAGGTCCCACATAACACACGTCTGACACGATATATAAGATCAAACATCACACACGTCTCTCACATTATATCAGGTCTCACATCATGCCCGTCTAACATATTATATCAGGTTACACATCACACACGACTGACACATTTTATCAAGTCTCACGTTACACAGGTCAGCCACATTATATCAGGTCTCACATTACACAGGTCTGACACATTATATCAGGTCTCACAATACACAGGTCTGACACATTATATCAGGTCACACATTACACAGGTCTGACACATTATATCAGGTCTCACATCAAACACGTCTGACACCTTATATCAGGTCTCACATTACAAACGTCTGACATATTATATCAGGTCCCACATTAATCACGTCTGTCACATTATATGAGGTCAATCATCACACACTTCTGACACATTACATCAGGTCACACATTACACACGTCTGTCAAATTATAGCAGGTCTCACATCACACACGTCTGACATATTATATCAGGTCTCACATTACACACGTCTGACACATTATATGAGGTTCCACATTACACACGTCTGTCACAATATATCAGGTCTCACATTAACCATTTCTGACAAATTATATCAGGTCCACATTACACACGTCTGACACATTATATCAGTTCCCACATTACACACGTCTGTCACAATATATCAGGTCACACATTACACACGTCTGTCAGAATATATAAGGTATCATATTACACACGTCTGAAATATTTTATCAGGTTCTACTTTCCACACGTCTCACTTATTATTTCAGGTCTCACATCACACTCGTCTGACATAATATATAAGCTCACACAACACATTATATCAGGGTTCACATTACACACGTCAGACACATGATATCAGGTCTCACATAATACACGTCTCATTTGACACGTCTGACATATTAATATCACGTCTCACATTCCACCCTACTGACACATTATATCATGTCTCACATCACACAAGTCTGACATATTATATCAAGTCTCACATTACACAGGTCTGACACAATATAACAGGACTCACATCAGAAACGTCTGACACAATACATCAGCTTACACATTACACACGACTAACGCATTATATCAGGTTTCACATAACACACGTCTGACACAATATATCACGTCTCACATTACACACGTCTGACACATTATATCAGGTCCCACATCACACACGTCTGACACAATATATCAGGTCCCACA
>NW_018404173.1:12851-13076 GCF_002113885.1 Mizuhopecten yessoensis
GTACACACGTCTGACACCATATATCAAGTCACACATCACACACATCTCACACAATATATCAAGTCACACATCACACATTTCTGACAAATTATATCAGGTCCACATTACACACGTCTGACACAATATATCAGGTAACACATCACACCCGTCTGACACAGTATATCAGGTCACACATCAATTACGTCTGACACAATATAACAGGTCTCACATTACACACGTCTGACA
>NW_018404174.1:0-118 GCF_002113885.1 Mizuhopecten yessoensis
ATCAACATTAAACATCAACGTCATACAGTTGAATGGTATCAACACAGAATTAAACATCAACGTCATACAGTTAAATGGTATCAACACTGAATTAAACATCAACGTCATACAGTTTAAT
>NW_018404174.1:3700-3815 GCF_002113885.1 Mizuhopecten yessoensis
TGAATTAAACATCACCGTCATACTGTTTAATGGTATAAACACTGAATTAAACATCAACGTCATACAGTTAAATGGTATCAACATTAAACATCAACGTCATACAGTTTAATGGTAT
>NW_018404175.1:0-118 GCF_002113885.1 Mizuhopecten yessoensis
CTATGCGGTAGTCTAGTCACTATGGATGTATATAGCTATACATATTTCCCTAGTTATGAGGTATAGTCTATCAACTATGGATGTATATAGCTATACATATGTCCCTAGTTATGAGGTA
>NW_018404175.1:1108-1172 GCF_002113885.1 Mizuhopecten yessoensis
CGGTAGTCTATCTACTATTGATGTATATAGCTATACATATGTCCCTAGCTATGAGGTAGTCTGG
>NW_018404175.1:1255-1369 GCF_002113885.1 Mizuhopecten yessoensis
GCTATACATATGTCCCAAGTTATAACGTAGTCGATCCAGTATGGATGTTTAAAGCTATACATATGTCCCTAGCTATGAGGTAGTCTAGTCACTATAGATGTATATAGCTATACA
>NW_018404175.1:2759-3138 GCF_002113885.1 Mizuhopecten yessoensis
TAGTAAAGCAACATCCCTTAGTGACAAACTGAAACCACATACCTTAGTGACAAGCTGAAGTAACATGCCTTAGTGACAGACTGAAGCCACATACATTAGTGACAGACTGAAGCCACATACCTTAGTGACAAGCTGAAGCCACACATACCTTATTGACAAACAGAAGCCACATACCTTAGTGACAAGCTGAAGTAACATGCCTTAGTGACAGACTGAAGCCACATACCTTAGTGACAAACTGAAGCCANTGACAAACTGAAGCCTTCTACCCTAGTGACACACTGAAGCCACATACCTTAGCGACAAACTGAAGCCACATACATTATTTACAAATTGAAGCCACATACCTTATTGACAAACTGAAGCCACATACCTTAGT
>NW_018404175.1:3569-3812 GCF_002113885.1 Mizuhopecten yessoensis
CTCTGAGGTAGTCTAGTCACTATGGATGTGTATAGCTATACATATGTCCCTAGTTATGAAGCATAGTCTAGTCACTATGGATGCATATAGCTATACATATGTCCCTAGCTCTGAGGTATAGTCTAGTCACTATGGATGTATATAGCTATACATATGTCCCTGGCTATTCGGTATTCTAGTCACTATGGATGTATATAACTATACATATGTCCCTAGCTATGCGGTAGTCTAGTCACTATGGAT
>NW_018404175.1:6204-6861 GCF_002113885.1 Mizuhopecten yessoensis
TTCACTATGGATGTGTATAGCTATACATATATCCCTAGCTATGATGTAGTCTATCCACTATGGATGTATATAGCTATACATATGTCCCTAGCTATGCGGTAGTCTAGTCACTATGGATGTATATAGCTATACATATGTCCCTGGCTATGAGGTAGTCTATCCACTATAGATGTTTATAGCTATACATATGTCCCTAGCTATGGGGTAGTCTATTCACTATGGATGTGTATAGCTATACATATATCCCTAGCTATGATGTAGTCTATCCACGATGGATGTATATAGCTATACATATGTCCCTAGCTATGAGGTAGTCTATCCACTATAGATGTTTATAGCTATACATATGTCAATAGCTATGAGGTAGTCTAGTCACTATAGATGTATATAGCTATACATATGTCCCTATCTATGCGGTAGTCTAGTCACTATATATGTATATAGCTATACATATGTCCCTAGCTATGCGGTAGTCTAGTCACTATGGATGTATATAGCTATACCTATGTCTCTAGCTATGAGGTAGTCTATCCACTATAGATGTATATACCTATACATATGTCCCTAGCTATGAGGTAGTCTGGTCACTATGGATGTATATAGCTATACATTTGTCCCTAGCTATGAGGTAGTCTAGTCACTATTGATGTATATATA
>NW_018404176.1:0-118 GCF_002113885.1 Mizuhopecten yessoensis
ATTACTCTGTACCCCATGTGTACTGTGTACCATATTACTCTGTACTCTATGTGAACTGTGTACCATATTACTCTACCCCATGTGACTGTGTACCATATTACTCTGTACCTAATGTGTA
>NW_018404176.1:4685-5274 GCF_002113885.1 Mizuhopecten yessoensis
ATTAGATATAATTACCGTACCCAATGATACTAGATATGGTTACTGTGCCCAATTATACTAGCTATTGTAACTTTACTAAATGATACTAGATTTCGTTACCGTAACCAATGATACTAGATATGGTTACTGTGCCCAATGATACTAGCTATTGTAACTTTACTAAATGATACAAGATACTGTTACTTTACTTAATGATACTAGATATGGTTTCCGTACCCAATGATACTAGATATGATTACCAAACCCAGTGGTTATTGGTATTTTGTAACTCATGTATCTCTTTACCGAATGTGTACTGTGTGCCATATTACTCTATACCGCATGTGTACTGCGTACCATATTACTCTATACCGCATGTGTACTGTGTACCATATTACTCTATAGCGCATGTGTACTGCATACCATATTACTCTGTACCTAATGTGTACTGTTGCCATATTACTCTGTACCCAATGTGTACTGTGTACCATATTATTATGTACCTAATGTGTACCATATTACTCTGTACCCCATTTGTACTGTGTACCATATTACTCTGTACTCTATGTGTACTGTGTACCATATTACTCTGTACCCCATGTGTACTGTG
>NW_018404177.1:0-118 GCF_002113885.1 Mizuhopecten yessoensis
ACAGGTGTCTTATGTCAGAATACAGGTGTCTTATATCAGTATACATGTGTACTATGTCAGTATACAGGTGTCGTATGTCAGTATACAGATGTCTTATGTCAGAATACAGGTGTCTTAT
>NW_018404177.1:3899-4191 GCF_002113885.1 Mizuhopecten yessoensis
GGTGTCTTATATCAGTATACAGGTGTACTATGTCAGTATACAAGTGTCCTATGTCAGTATACAGGTGTCCTATGTCAGTATATAGGTGTATATTGTCAGTATACAGGTGTATAATGTCAGCATACATGTGTCTTATGTCAGTATATAGATGTAGAATGTCAGTATACAGGTGTCTAATGTCAGCATACTGGTGTCTAATGTCATTATAAATATGTCATATGCCAGTATACAGGTGTCTAATGTCAGTATACAGGTGTCTTATGTCAGAATACAGGTGTCTTATATCAGTATA
>NW_018404177.1:7741-7930 GCF_002113885.1 Mizuhopecten yessoensis
ATGTCAGTATACAGGTGTCGTATGTCAGTATGCATGTGTCTAATGTCAGTATACAGATGTCTAATGTCACTATATAGGTGTATATTGTCAGTATACAGGTGTTGTATGTCAGTATACAGGTGTACTGTCAGTATACAGGTGTCATATGTCAGTATACAGATGTCTTATGTCAGAATACAGGTGTCTTAT
>NW_018404178.1:0-118 GCF_002113885.1 Mizuhopecten yessoensis
TGTGTTGTAGTTGTCTGTGTTGTAGTTGTCTGTGTTGTGGTTGTCAGTGTTGTAGTTGTCTGTGTTATGGTTTTCTGTGCTATGGTTGTCTGTGTTGTAGTTGTCTGTGTTGTAGTTA
>NW_018404178.1:6249-6324 GCF_002113885.1 Mizuhopecten yessoensis
TGTAGTTGTCTGTGTTGTAATTGTCTGTAATGTGTTTGTCTGTGTTGTAGTTGTCTGTGTTGTAGTTGTCTGTGT
>NW_018404179.1:0-118 GCF_002113885.1 Mizuhopecten yessoensis
CAACCCACACCCCACACCATCACACAACCCACACCATCACACACCTCACTCCATCACACACCATCACACAACCCACACCCCACTCCATCACACAACCCACATCCCACTCCATCACACA
>NW_018404179.1:4616-4690 GCF_002113885.1 Mizuhopecten yessoensis
TCCACACCATCACACACCATTACACAACCTACACCATCACACAACCCACACCCCACACCATCACACAACCCACA
>NW_018404180.1:0-118 GCF_002113885.1 Mizuhopecten yessoensis
GCTTCCAGCTTTTGCTATCACATTATACAATAAGATTCTTAAAAAACACAAATAAATTTTCTAAAAACGTATAAAAAAAATAAGGCAACAACTCCTGATAGAAAAAAGGCACAAACCA
>NW_018404180.1:4005-5375 GCF_002113885.1 Mizuhopecten yessoensis
CATGTTGTTCAGCAGTTGCCGATGATGTTGTTATAAAGCTGGAAAACATTATTATCTTGTTTATCGGTTTACACGTCGTCTGCTTCCAGCTTTTGCTTCCAGCTTTTGCTATCACATTATACAATAAGACTCTTAAAAACACAAATAAATTTTCTAAAAACATAAAAAAAATACGCCAACAACTCCTGATAGAAAAAAGGCACAAACCATGTTTAAGCATTTTGCCAGAAAACGAATATATAGCTCATTTGTTCTTAACTAATGTGACTGACAACATTTTATTAGACAAGTGTCCGTTACATACCGGTATCTACTTCATATCCAAGTGTTGTATAAATCATACTGTGTGCAGTGTATTTGTGTTTGTTTTGTCAAATACAAATCACTTATTTTAAATGGTAACACCTTAAATATTTTAAGCCCACATGGTCCGATGAACCATGGCTAGCTTATGCCGTACCGCGTCGTCCGTCGTCCGTCCGTCAATTTTCCTTTTAAACGCTATTAGTATTCACAGCTTTATGGCTTTTGACCTAATTTGGCCATGATCATCTTGGGCAAAGGGGAGTAAATTTTGTAAAAACGGAGAGTGTGACCCCTTTGGGTGCAGAGGGGCGGGGCCCAAAAAGAGAATTTGAGGTTATTTTTTTTTAAAACCTTCTACTTCTGTACTATTGGAGGGATTTTAACCAATTTATGTCCCGAGCATCATTGGGCAAGTGGGACCAAATTTTGTTCAGAGGGTTGCTTTTAGGGGGCACATGGGCTAGCCCAATGAGGGAATTGGCGTTAATGTTTAAAACCAACCCCAATTCTTGGAGGCAGAAAGAAGGGACCTAATGTGGGACGGGTGTTTCTGAGAGAGGGAAAGAGAGAGAGAGAGCCAATATTTGGAAATAGTTGCAGTATTATATGTAATAGGTATAATTTTCCATGGTTGTTTTATTATTCAGGCGGGCGATACAGACCCTCTGGGCCCCTTGTTTGAATTGCATTGTGTATAGGATTTTATCCACGATACTGATTAGGTCATCACGAAATCAGAGGTAATATGTCCGTATTTCATATGCAATACCGAAGTACCGACTGAAAAAATATATTCAAGTTAATGTATATAGTCGCACATGAAAACAAATATATATATACTTGCAAACAGGGGATACCAGGATGAGACCTGGCATACATTTTTTTAACATCAGCTTCTAGTCTTCCTCATACATGATATCCATTTACAGTTTTGATAATGATATGTGTAACGCATGTATAACTTTAAATGAAATCAGACAAGCAATGTTGGACTAGTAAACCTTGTAGAGCCGGTGGAGTTGTTAGCTTAATGATGAGTTGATATATTCTTTTAATTCTATTTA
>NW_018404180.1:7565-7645 GCF_002113885.1 Mizuhopecten yessoensis
ATTGCAGCGGGGCGTGGCCCAAAAAGAGAATTCGATTTTTTTTTAAATCCTTCTACTTCTGTACTATTGGAGGGATTTTA
>NW_018404180.1:7931-8514 GCF_002113885.1 Mizuhopecten yessoensis
GTACAATAAGATTCTTAAAAGCACAAATAAATTTTCTAAAAACATATAAAAAAAAAATAAGCCAACAACTCCTGATAGAAAAAAGGCACAAACCATGTTTAAGCTTTTTGCCAGAAAACGAATATATAGCTAATTTGTTCTTAACTAATGTGACTGACAACATTTTATTAGACAAGTGTCCGTTACATACCGGTGTCTACTTCATATCCAAGTGTTGTATAAATCATACTGTGTGCAGTGTATTTGTGTTTGTTTTGTCAAGTACAAATCACTTATTTTAAATGGTAACACCTTAATTATTTTAAGCCCACATGGTCCGATGAACCATGGCTAGCTTATGCCGTACCGTGTCGTCCGTCGTCCGTCCGTCAGTTTTTCCTTTTAAACGCTAGTAGTATTCACAGCTTTATGGCTTTTGACCTAATTTGGCCATGGTCATCTTGGGCAAAGGGGAGTAAATTTTGTAAAAACGGAGAGTGTGACCCCTCTTGGTGCAGAGGGGCGGGGCCCAAAAAGAGAATTTAAGGTTATTTTTTTAAAATCCTTCTACTTCTGTACTATTGGAGGGATTTTAACCAATTTA
>NW_018404180.1:9499-9776 GCF_002113885.1 Mizuhopecten yessoensis
CAATTTGATATTGTACCAGCTTAAAGGTCTGACACAAAGCCATCGGGACTTATTTGAACCAAACAATTGTTACCAATGTAATGTTGATCCGTTTACTAAATCACCACTGAACTCAATACACCACCCACCTAATCATATAAAATATAGCAACCATTAAATCATATATAATTATCAACCATCAAATACTGCATACTAAAACAGCAATAGTGGGTGATGATAGAGGTTTTAAATTCTAGAAAGATAATAATCACCAATTGGTAACAATTAAAATGAACAT
>NW_018404180.1:11238-11551 GCF_002113885.1 Mizuhopecten yessoensis
TTCTGATACTTCAATCATAAAATAGAGCTCGATATTCTCGTTTTTTCGTTTGACTAATAGACATTACATGCATTGGACTGTGTGTAACATACCATGTTTGAATAAACCAAATAATATGACACGTAAAAAACCAATGTCCATACCATATATACATATGTAATAATAAAATCAATATATGTCAATTGTACATTTTGGATGTGTAACTTTAGAAATGATTATACATTTACCTTGTAACACCTCGATAGTAGCTTCTCATAATTGACACAATGAAGTAGAATATGTCTTACATAGTTCGAGGTCATAGTTAAAAATA
>NW_018404180.1:11560-13068 GCF_002113885.1 Mizuhopecten yessoensis
ATGGTGACCGTATATTAAATGGTGACACCTTCAGTTTATTCAAAGAGATTGTAACCAAAGAAAGAAAGAAGGANCTTGTGTTTGAGAGTCGAGACCAAATAGCGGAAATTCAGGTAAACTTTAAAAATGCTTCTCCGTCAGTTTAATGTGATGCACTTTGACCGGTTTAGATTAGAGCATCCTTTTGTGTAGGGGAATCCTTGAGTGTGGAGAATAGTAGTAACTATTTAAAGTCCTTCTCCTTCAGTTTATTCAAAGAGATTGTAACCAAATTTTGTGTAGAGCACCCTTTTGCAAGGGGAACTTCGACAAATATTTTAACATTTTATGAAGATATCGAAACTTGAACGAACTAAATTATTAACAGGTAAGTTGTCGTTATTTAGACATTAGTACCTGCTTTTATATATTGGACTGAAATCGATTTATGTGGTAGTACATTGTATTTGAGATACTTCGATTAGGTAGTTAGTTTTGTTGTATTTTCTCTGAAACTACAATCATAAAATAGGGATTGATATTCCCGTTTCCAGCCAGATTCCTCCACGTGGGTTGAGATATCCCTGTCCATGGAACAGACCTATCTTTATTATTTTTCTCACATACCTACAGTTCCTGCAGGTAGGGCGTAAAAAGTGTACCTGCTGCCCCCATTGCATGATCGTAATAGGTGACTAAATTTGGGATATTATCTTTTCTCTTCTTTCTAAACAATTATCTTCTTTCTAATGTCTCCCTTGACAATGCCTCATGTTTGGTCATTAGTTGAGCGTTTACCCCTGTGATGAAGGCTTTGTGTTCTGTCCCCTGGCCATGACAAACCAGTGTCTGTGACAATGGTAGTTTCTAATCCTGCCTACGCTCAGCGAGTTAGGAGTGGGACGACTTGTTCGCCCGTTGTCAGTATGATGTGACCGGGTGAGGTGTCCTACTGGGTGTCTTCGACAGTATGTTTCAGTGAGGTAGCNGCGGAATCTGCATGTCATCAAGGCAACACAAGCTGGTCACTGTAAGTCAGTTCTTCCTCTGAAGGTAGTGTCCTTAAACTGTCGCTCGGTGCTCGAATGCCCCGTGGTATAATGAAAATCTCCGCTTAGAGAAACAGAACCGTAGAAAAGCAGAATGACACTGGCAAAGGACCAAATTAACCATTCACCAACAGTTTTATAGGGAACTATGTCGACTATTTGGTTCACTTCTTATTCAGTCAAAGACGGCTTGTTATTCGGAAAGAATTGAAGAATGTGGCAAGGACCATAGACAGTTTTTTAGACTCGCCATAATGGGTCAGAAAGGTGAAATTATCCTACCAAGCTGTAATTCTGAAAAAGACTTGTCATACAAGTTCAGTGATTACCTTCTAAATAATATCAGCTCGATTAGGAAAAATATATCGGAAGTGAACTCTACTGCTGACAATGATGTCATGACTGCCGACATTAAATTTGACGGGGAACCATTGGCAAAGCTCTCACCCACGACGAGTTGTGCAATATCATCATCACCTC
>NW_018404181.1:0-118 GCF_002113885.1 Mizuhopecten yessoensis
ACATGGGTCTATACCATTCCTTACTAACAGTGCTAGCTATAACATTATTCCTTACTAACAGTGCTAGCTATACCATGGGTCTATACCATTACTTACTAACAGTGCTAGCTATAACATG
>NW_018404181.1:2463-2773 GCF_002113885.1 Mizuhopecten yessoensis
AGGCCAAACTGTCCTATAGTATATCCAGCCAGAAATCTCTCAGTACATGATCGGGTCTCATTCAGGTATTTATTAATCAACAAATCGTGTACAGCTGGAAAAAACCTAAACAATTGTCATGGTCTTCTTGATNCTATACCATGTGTCTATACCATTCCTTACTAACAGTGCTAGCTATACCATGTGTCTATACCATTCCTTACTAACAGTGCTAGCTATACCATGGGTCTATACCATTCCTTACTTACAGTGCTAGCTATACCATATGTGTCTATACCATTCCTTACTAACAGTGCTAGCTATAACATGG
>NW_018404181.1:3045-3178 GCF_002113885.1 Mizuhopecten yessoensis
TTATACCATGGGTCTATACCATTTCTTACTTACAGTGCTAGCTATAACATGGGTCTATACCATTCTTTACTAACAGTGCTAGCTATACCATGGGTCTATACCATTACTTACTAACAGTGCTAGCTAAAACATG
>NW_018404181.1:4150-7772 GCF_002113885.1 Mizuhopecten yessoensis
GTCTATATTATTCCTCACTAATATGTTGGCTGTAATTTGCTCACCTTTTTACCTTGGTTTTCCAGGACACGAATACGATGGTACAGACCATCTACATATGCCACATAAACACAGCCCTCATTTACCGACCCATCATCAGGAGCGTCATGGAAGGCTACCTCCATCTTGGTTTCTAGTTCATCCAACTTTTCCTATTGCACAAAATGGTTAATAAATAGAAACAGTTATGTAAAACATGTCATTGCCCTTTGTTAAAAAATATATCAACTGAACTCTCAATTTTAATGACTTCTTTTCCCCCCCAATATTTTTTTACCCCAGTTATTAAGTTATTATCGTGACAAAACACTGTACTCATAGAAGTAGTTTATCATTCAATTAATTTTGATAATGCATTATTCTTTCTTTAGTTTTTTTTTTAAAGGGCATTTTGTCAAACAGTTGTATTAGTACTACTGATAATTTAAATCCATAAACACACCTACAGATGCTGTATAAATGTTTATAGATTTTAGAGGTCCAAAAATCCTCAACATATTATTATTATGTGTCACAATGGTGAAAAATCTCGTTGATTACTGAGAAATTTTCCTTAGATTCCTGGAACAGCCAAACGTCATCAAAATTTTCTCATATAACGGTTGTCTCGTGTTAATTGAGGCGGGAGGAGAAACTTCAAAATGACACTGATCCAATTGCATTCATAGCCCTATAAATGCAATGGTAATGCTTATAGAGGAACGTGCAGTGGACATGTAAATATAACTAATTAGTAGACACGGCACTGGACCAGAGATCTGTAGTCACGACTTCCACTATTTGCATGGACATAGAGAAAAAGTAACCATGGTTACTTACACTGTAGTCTTCTCCAACAAGTCGTAACATCACCGAGTCTGTACTGGAGTTAACAAACGACACGTACACGTCTAACTGGCTGATGTCGGGGATCACCAGCACATCTAAAATCAAAATCACAACAAAATTAATCAGTAAAAAAATTAACTTCCCTGAAACATTTGTTTATTTGAGGTATTGTTGTAATAGAGATTGGTCAGTCTGACAGACTGGACACTCAACACAAGGGTTGTACTGGTCACTTTGACACACTGGGTACACACTAGATTTCCAATATAGGGTCAAACTGGTCAGTCTGGACAGACAGGACACTCACCTGGCTCTATACTAGGTACGGACCGGTCAATGCTGGCCACCAGGCCGGACTCCACCATGATCTGGTTAATGCTGACCGTTTTTTCGGGGTCGGAGTAGAAAAGCTCCACCTCACAAACTCCCTCTTCTGTAACACCGTAATGGAAAGGATGGGTATTATCTGAACAAGCAGTTGAAAGTCACATCTCATTTCACTCCCGATTATTGAAATATCGTGTGGAAGATAATAATATTAAAAATAATTTGTGGTTCTTATATATGGCTTTATCAGTCTAGTTCGTAGGTCGTCTCAAAGTGGTTCACAAATTTGTATCCGTGGTTATAAGGCCTTTGCAACTAGCCAATATCTTTCTCAACTCCATCGGGAGCATACAGCCGGTGCTGCTATTTCCGTGCTCACAGCCATCATTCTACAATTCTAGCAATGCCCAACCATGTACTCATTTATAGCTGAGTAGACTGAAACAAGTGATGTAAAGTATCTTGCTCAAAGATACAACACAGTGCGGTGCTGCAACTCAAAGATCAAACAATATCCCATCAAGAGGTGTTTCAGAGGTCGACCTAGCTCAAAGCCTGTCATCATTTAATTTTAGTTTTAGGTTATTAAACATTTTAACTACAACATGACCAGAACAAAGAAAACACACCAACTACACAAATATTCCCACCAATTTGTAATCAACATTTGGCACCTCTCCGCTTTTAAGTGGGATAAGTCTGTTCTGACAGAATTTCATCATTTTTTTATGGAAAAGTGTATGCTGTTACCTGATTGGCTAATGCAAAGGTTGCTTGAAGGTGACCCTTAATGAGATTTTACTAGATCTTCCACACTGCAGCTGTGCCCTGATAAACCAAATCATTGCCTCTGCTATCCATAGCCAACAATATAGTTAACCGAGTAATTTTTCCTGAGAATGACTGTGGCTCTGTTCATTGTTCATAGAAGTGAAAAAAAGGCAAAGGGTAAACTGCAGCTAAAATGTCCCAGTATAGAGTAGTTAATGATAAAACTAGTACCTGTGAAGCCGTGGGTGAGTAGTTAATGATAAAACTAGTACCTGTGAAGCTGTGGGTGAGTAGTTAATGATAAAACTAGTACCTGTGAAGCTGTGGGTGAGTAGTTAATGATAAAACTAGTACCTGTGAAGCTGTGGGTGAGTAGTTAATGATAAAACTAGTACCTGTGAAGCTGTGGGTGAGTAGTTAATGATAAAACTAGTACCTGTGAAGCTGTGGGTGAGTAGTTAATGATAAAACTAGTACCTGTGAAGCTGTGGGTGAGTAGTTAATGATAAAACTAGTACCTGTGAAGCTGTGGGTGAGTAGTTAATGATAAAACTAGTACCTGTGAAGCTGTGGGTGAGTAGTTAATGATAAAACTAGTACCTGTGAAGCTGTGGGTGAGTAGTTAATGATAAAACTAGTACCTGTGAAGCTGTGGGTGAGTAGTTAATGATAAAACTAGTACCTGTGAAGCTGTGGGTGAGTAGTTAATGATAAAACTAGTACCTGTGAAGCTGTGGGTGAGTAGTTAATGATAAAACTAGTACCTGTGAAGCCGTGGGTGAGTAGTTAATGATAAAACTAGTACCTGTGAAGCCATGGGTGAGAGCAAGGAGAGCCTCCTCCTGAGTCAGCTCCAGGAACTTCTTCTGTGACTCCTCCGACCAGGTCTCACCCTGTAACAACAAGAGTTCCCAGCCTGTAATCTAGCTTACAGCTAAAACATTATTGATAGTTTGTACTATATTGTACTATATTGTATTGTACTATATTTACAAAATAGTTTTATAGTTAGAATACACAGCTTAAAATATATTTCACTGTTCTGTTCTCTTTTCACCTTTCGACGGAAATATTTTGGCACTGTTTTCCTTTTAAAATGTATCCATAACCTCTTTGACTGTTCTTATCTCATTGATTCTGTCTCTTATCTCATTGATTCTGTTTCTTATCTCATTGATTCTGTTTCTTATCTCATCGATTCTGTTTCTTATCTCATTGATTCTGTTTCTTATCTCATTGATTCTGTTTCTTATCTCATCGATTCTGTTTCTTATCTCATTGATTCTGTTTCTTATCTCATCGATTCTGCTTCTTATCTCATCGATTCTGTGTCTTATCTCATCGATTCTGCTTCTTATCTCATTGATTCTGTTTCTTATCTCATCGATTCTGTGTCTTATCTCATCGATTCTGTTTCTTATCTCATTGATTCTGTTTCTTATCTGATTGATTCTGTGTCTTATCTCATTGATTGTGTTTCTTATCCCATCGATTCTGTGTCTTATCTCATTGATTCTGTCTCTTATCTCATTGATTCTGTTTCTTATCTCATTGATTCTGCTTCTTATCTCATCGATTCTGTTTCTTATCACATCGATTCTGTTTCTTATCTCATTGATTCTGTCTCTTATCTCATTGATTCTGTTTCTTATCTCAT
>NW_018404181.1:9600-29010 GCF_002113885.1 Mizuhopecten yessoensis
TATCTATAAGAGTTAGGATGTACAGACAAGTTTGTTTTATCTATAAGAGTTAGGATGTACAGACAAGTTTGTTTTATCTATAAGAGTTAGGATGCACTTTTACTGCAGAGGTTTGACATCCATACTTGCCAAATGCAACTAACTCCCGATTTTGGACCCTAAAATTGAGCATCTTCAACCAATGAATTCGCTAGACTATTCCTATTTTACAAGATCTGCTGATTTCATCTAAAAGAACAGCTCAAAAGATGCCATTTAAAAGTGTTACTTTTCCCCTAGGGTGTATGTATGTACACATTTTATTTAAATGCTTTTAATTCTGAACATGCGCAAACTCTGCCATAAACTGTTGGCAAGTATGGACATCATGGGGACTACACTATACAACCAGTTCTTTACCTCAAGGGGCTTAACTCCGTACAGACAACAGTATACAGCCTGCACGTGGAAGGCGGCCGACTCATCACACAGCCACTGCATGGAGCTGGGGAAGCACTTCTCTGTGTTACCGAAATCCACATAGAGGACCTCAACACCACACTGAAACACAACAATATCGGGTCGTACACTGAAACACAACAATATCGTGTCGTACACTGAAACACAACAATATCGTGTCGTACACTGAAACACAACAATATCGTGTCGTACACTGAAACACAACAATATCGTGTCGTACTCTGAAACACAACAATATTGTGTCGTAAACTGAAACACAACAATATCGTGTCGTACACTGAAACACAACAATATCGTGTCGTACACAGAAACACAACAATATCGTGTCGTACACTAAAACACAACAATATCGTGACGTACACTGAAACACAACAATATCGCGTCGTACACTGAAACACAACAATATCTTGTCGTACACTGACACACAACAATATCGTGTCGTACACTAAAACACAACAATATCGTGACGTACACTGAAACACAACAATATCGTGCCGTACAATGAAACACAACAATATCGTGTCGTACACAGAAACACAACAATATCGTGTCGTACACTAAAACACAACAATATCGTGTCGTACACCGAAACACAACAATATCGTGTGGTACACTGAAACACAACAATATTGTGTCGTACACTGAATCACAACAATATCGTGTCGTACCCTGAAACACAACAATATCGTGTCTTACACTGAAACACAACAATATCGTGCCGTACAATGAAACACAACAATATTGTGTCGTACTCTGAAACACAACAATATTGTGTCGTACACTGAATCACAACAATATCGTGTCATACACTAAAACACAACAATATCGTGACGTACACTGAAACACAACAATATCGCGTCGTACACTGAAACACAACAATATCGCGTCATACACTAAAACACAACAATATCGTGTCGTACACAGAAACACAACAATATCGTGTCGTACACAGAAACACAACAATATCGTGTCGTACCCTGAAACACAACAATATCGTGTCGTCCACTGAAACACAACAATATCGTGTCGAACACTGAAACACAACAATATCGTGTCGTCCACTGAAACACAACATCGTGTCGTACACTGAAACACAACATCGTCTCGTACACTGAAACACAACAATATCGAGTCGTACACTGAAACACAACAATATTGGGGCGTACACTGAAACACAACAATATCGGGTCGTACACTGAAACACAACAATATCGCGTCGTACACTGAAACACAACAATATCTTGTCGTACACTGACACACAACAATATCGTGTCGTACACTAAAACACAACAATATCGTGACGTACACTGAAACACAACAATATCGCGTCGTACACTGAAACACAACAATATCTTGTCGTACACGGAAACACAACAATATCGTGTCGTACACAGAAACACAACAATATCGTGTCGTACACTAAAACACAACAATATCCTGTCGTACACTGAAACGCAACAATATCCTGTCGTACACTGAAACGCAACAATATTGTGCCGTACAATGAAACACAACAATATTGTGTCGTACTCTGAAACACAACAATATCGTGTCGTCCACTGAAACACAACAATATCGTGTCTTACACTGAAACACAACAATATCGTGCCGTACAATGAAACACAACAATATTGTGTCGTACACTGAATCACAACAATATCGTGTCATACACTAAAACACAACAATATCGTGACGTACACTGAAACACAACAATATCGGGTCGTACACTGAAACACAACATCGTGTCGTACACTGAAACACAACATCGTCTCGTACACTGAAACACAACAATATCTTGTCGTACACTGACACACAACAATATCGTGTCGTACACTAAAACACAACAATATCGTGTCGTACCCTGAAACACGACAATATCGTGTCGTACACTGAAACACAACAATATCGGGTCGTACACTATACATGTACAGACCCTTGTGAGACATGGCAATTTATGCAGGTAAACGAGATATCTATCTTTGTTTTACTTTAGTGTATAAACTATTCCCAAAATAATATACTGGATTTATTTTATTAAATTAATTAATAATGAAGTATTGCAAATAAATTATGTCCCTACCACAACATACTGTCTACTAAATGGAGTGTACAGTTTTTTAATTAAAGAGCTAACCCTCAGGCGGGTCTTCAAAAATTCTACTTGCCCTCTCTATTTTTATAGAAAATATTCAAAATGTCCATTAGTCCTCAAATCTAATACCATCACAGGTATTGGTCTACTGAAATCTTACACTTCTGAGGTATTGGTCTACTGGAATCGTACACTTCTCAGGTATTGCTCTACTGGAATCTTACAATTCTCAGGTATTGGTCTACTGTAATCTTACACTTCTGAGGTATTGGTCTACTGACATCTTACACTTCTCAGGAATTGGTCTTCTGGAATCTTACACTTCTTAGGTATTGGTCTACTGAAATCTTACACTTCTGAGGTATTGGTCTACTGAAATCTTACACTTCTCAGGAATTGGTCTTCTGGAATCTTACACTTCCCAGGTCTTGGTCTACTGGAATCTTACCCTTCTCAGGTATTGGTCTTCTGGAATCTTACACTTCCCAGGTATTGGCCTACTGGAATCTTACACTTATCAGGGATTGGTCTTCTGGAATCTTACACTTCCCAGGTATTGGCCTACTGGAATCTTACACTTCCCAGGTATTGGTCTACTGGAATCTTACACTTCTCAGGTATTGGTCTTCTGGAATCTTATACTTCTCAGGTATTGGTCTACTGGAATCTTACACTTCTCAGGTATTGCTCTACTGGAATCTTACACTTCTCAGGTATTGGTCTACTGGAATCTTATATCTCTAGTACAACAGGAAACTGGCAACAGGCATAACTTATACAAGCCATCTCCCTGCTGGCGCAAGCTCCTGTTGTAGGTGGCGACTTGGAACCAGTTTTCAAATTATTTGAGAAGAAACTTCTGTTTCAAATTGCAACAAATTTGAGTCGTTATGAGAATAAATTTGTTTGATGAAGGAACAACTGTCCTTTGTACATGGAAAGATGAGCAATGACTTACTCCAATGTCGTCCTTGGCAAGAACCTCAGCTCGGCTCCAACTTCCGTCAGTGCTGTACATGGACGCACAGAACCGGCCTGGGGACAGTTCCTGTCTTGTGGGCTTGGGCCCCTACAATGTAGTTACAGGAATATTGCAGTTGACAATTTTATCGCTAATTTTATACTATGTTTTCACCTATATATTTTTTTTTGTCTATTTGTAAATATTGATTTCTCTTTCTCATGAGACTTCTATCATTTAAGCAATATTTTAAGAAGAATTATATGTATCAAGTATTAGAACAAAATTGGCAACATTAAATTTCTAACCTGTCGCCACTTTGACAATCCCCACTACTTTGACAATCAATAGCAATTAATAAAAATCTGTGGAACCATAGACACAGTGAGATAGTCTGTATTGTCTATACTCACTTGTATGTGGTCTGTACAGTTAAAAGTGTCCAAACTCACCTTATTTGTGGCCTGGACACTGACAAGTGTCTAAACTCACCTTATTTGTGGCCTGAACGCTGATGAGTGTCTTAACTAACCTTATTTGTGGCCTGGATGCTGAGAAGTGTCTAAACTCACCTTATTTGTGGCCTGGACACTGACAAGTGTCTAAACTCACCTTATTTGTGACCTGGATGCTGACAAGTGTCTAAACTCACCTTATTTGTGGCCTGGATAGTCAGAAGGTTAGATATCTCCTCTATTGGGGAATCTTCCCTCTGCACACAGAAGTAGCCACAGTTGTGGAAAAACGTCATATAAACTGTCACCTTCTCCCTGAAACATACAACGTCAATATTCCCTGACCTACAATGTCAGTTTCACACATGTAGGGCTTTGAAATGATCACTTAAGAGAGATACAATCAGTTTCTTGGACAATTGATCTTTAAGATGTTAAAAAAACAACATTTTTACAGGAAAATATCTGTATACAAACTAATAAAATTGTATACCTGTAACTGAGTGAGATAGGGTTATCTCAAGTGAGGGCCAAGATTCTGTAACATAATCCCAACCGAGGCGTAAGTTTTGGTTGGGATGATACAGAATCCAAGCCCAAGACTTTTGTCTCATCTTTGACGAAAATCTATTGAAATTGAATCAGTAGAGCCATGACAATGAATGACAAAGTGATGTGACAGGCCGGACACGGGTCACACAATACACTCCCCATCCCATCCCACTCCTAATAAAGTGTCTTTTATCCGTATAACCTGGCCCAGATTTATTTCACCTGTTTAACTATATAAATAACAGCTATATACTTACTCCAGTGGCAGGGGTTCTCCTTTTGGAATTTTTAGATCCTGTAATGGGACAATAAACCAATTCATCAAATAGATTCCAGACAAAATTGAAAATAACAATGTAGCACACATGTTTATATAAAATCATAAAAGAAACCAACAAGCGTCCTCCTCAATACAGCAGTTCCTCCTTTTATTCTTTATTAATGGACATGAGCTTTCAGTTAGTTCAGATCAATTAAGCCTGCGTCTTAACCCTTTCAACCCCATGTAATTTTAGTAAACTCTACCATGCATTGATCTGGTTGAGTCCATGATGGTCTACAGTGGTGAAAGGGTTAATATGAATATATCAGCTTAAATTATTTGCAAAGACAGCCACACCCATAGGCCTTTTTATGTAGCATCTTTTATTCAAATGTCTACTGCCCTAGTAGTTTTGGCTCCACTTCAACCATGAAAACTGACAGCAAACACGCTGTGAAGTTTCATGTTACGCTATTCCTTACCTTGACATCGGTGGGGTTATCTGCCCTTTGCCGTGACTCGGTGACAGCCGTTTGTGTGGGAGGTAACGGATCCGGAGGCGTGTATATTACGCGAGGAGCTAGAGGAGAGGGTGTCTCTCTAGGAGTTTGAGCTGTCTTGGGGGTCTGGCTGACTGGTTTTGTGATTTCCTGTGAAGCTCCAGGTGCGACAGGTGTGATGATTTCATTGTCGGGTACAGCACTCCTGTTAGTATAATGTCACTTATTACACTTAGAGGAGATTTGTTGTAAGAAGTGAGGCAACTGTTCTTGCATGTGGCATATAAAAAATGATTTTAAATATAATTTATCGGAGTATTCACAGGGTAGTGATTTTTCAACAGCCTGTTCCTACATGAATTGGGAAAATATAGCATTTTGATTGAAATTAGGAAATTATTCATGATTTTTTTCTCTTCATTTTGGGAAAATAGGGCACTTTTCAGCCAGGGGAAGAGAACTGTATTCAATTGTAAAACTGAACAAAATGAAGAGACGTTCGTGTCTCTAAAACTGACATTGAACACATATATGAGACAATGTGAACTATTGTACGGCAATCCATATAGTCCCCCACCACAGATAATTCTATATTTACGAAGCTGTACACCTATCTCAGGATCAACCTACTGTAGAGAAAGTACCTTATCCTGATACAGAATAGGGTAATTTTTTCAATGAATGAGGTCAGATGTTATATCAAAGATCACAGTGACATAAGTTTGGTGCAGTAAATTCTGTTATGTCAGGATATACCTGCATACCAAAACTGGTTTCTCCAGGAGAACAGTACAGAGATAATTGGAAAATGTATTTCAACGACTAAGGTCAGAGGTCAAAGAATATATCACAGGAACCTACCTTTTGTAAAGTGCATCCCACCATTATAAGAAATACCTGAATACTAAATTTGGTTAATCCAGTTGAAATAATAGATATGGTCTGGACAATGTATTTTAAAAGGTAAGGTCAAAGCATTAAGGACTTTATGTACTTGCATTCCAAATCTGGTGACTCCAATTGAGATGGAATAGGAGATATACCCCGGCCAAACTCTTTGGATGGACAGAAGGCAGGACTGACCAAGTGCAAACCTAAATAGACCTCCCCATCCCCCGGGAATCAGTGAGGGCCTCAAACGAAATAGACCAAATGTCTCTAAAGTATTTCAGGTTTTACAAAGATATTGCTAATGAGCTATGTTTAGCTCTGCCTGTTTAAATGTGTCAAATATGGTTACATATTCCCAGTTTTGTTATCAAAGCTCCAGAGTAGACACAAGAACACGAGACATTGTGACGTACTCCTGTATGGCGGCCACATCCTTCCACTGTTTGATGAGGCTGAACAGGTGGTCGGGAGGATCCTCATTAAACTGCTCCTTGTACAGTTCCAGCAGGCGTTTTTTCCACATACCGTTTGATTTGTTACACAGCAACTACAACAGAGAGTTCATTTATTATAGTTACCATGGTTACCAACCCAATAAACTTACAGCAAGTGATATATTTTGGAGGTTAAGTCTGAACCAGGTGAAATAGTAAAGAAAATTACACTGGCAAACTTTTTTGAAAGTTGAGGTCAAAGGTCAAACCATATGTCACAGTGACCTACTTTTTTAACTTGACACTCTACCATCCCAAGATGTACTTGCAAACCAAATCTGCTAACTCAAGTGTGTGGATTACATCGGTGATGTTTCATAAAATGCAGCTGAAAGCTGTAGGAGTTGTAGTCAGTGTACTTCAATGTATTCAAACTATGTTTGCCCTATCTAGGTATTTAAACTTTGTTTACAGGAGGTATAATAATCAAATCACAAATCACTTCACTTTCACTGTGCCAGATTGCAAAAACAATCAACCACACAGTTAAGGAGAAAGTGTGCTTACAAGGTTTCCGGAGCAAAAATCAAAAGTTTCATCCAGGGCCATAAATTCCAGGAAAATATAGCAGAAAAATTGCAAATTACTTTCTTCATGCAAATATAAATGAGATGTTATCACTCTGTCAAATAACCAAAAAAAAAAAAAAAAGGAAGAAAGAGATGTGCTTGCAAGGGATTTAATGACCATTTAATGACCAAAGCAAATCTGCTCAGGTACATCAGGAAAAAGTACAAAGCGTTGCTTTTTTGGTGACAGGTAAATAAACCAAAAGGCTAATTCCTTTTCACCTAACATCAAGTTTTACTGCTTAACATAACAAAACCTTTTCTCAGGTTTTCCCTTTCCATGTATTTCAATGGCTAACCTAGAAGTACTATAAGATCACGTCAAACCACGAGTAAAGAGTTCCAGGTATAGAGAATGTGTGCCCGTGTTTTATTCAGGTCGTTTGGAGTCCTTTGTCGATGTGCAATGAAACAAGTAATTCATATTCAATACATTCGTGTACACCCTGAATAAATAGAAAAACAATTTTCACAGCAAGTGAAAGCAAGCTATACCAACAGTAAAGGTGATCTCTACTACAAATATTTAAATGTCGTTCAGACTTATCACATTATACATCTAACAGTCTACTTGTTTTCTAATCTGTGATACTTTCTATTTATCAAAACTGAAAATAAATATGAATATTCTGGGCATCAAAATTGTCACTTTTGATAAACATAAAGAATCTTGTATTTCATCAGAAAATTATCTCACTAATTCAATTTTAAAGTCAATGTGATATGTTATTAAGCTGACAAAGCTTGCTACATTTTATTGCTGACCTGGCAGTGCAATATTAGGTGATCAATACATTACATATAATACTTTTCTTCTCTAAGCATTGTCATCTTAATTAATTCTAAAATTTTGAACCTTTTTTTATTTCAAAAACTCAACAAATGTAAGGAAATTTTGGCATTTTTCCTGTTTTGAGGATATATAGTTAACATTCTCATATGTAATGACGAACCTAAATTTCATTTGGAAATATTTTGAATGGGAAGTTTTTGTGTTAGTTTGTTGTAAAGTTTGTCAGAAAGAACTGCCAGATCCTGTGGATTTCTCCACCATTGTGTGTCCTGACATAAGGTAAAATTAATATTGATAAAAGAATCAATGGGAGGTCATCACTGGGCACCTGTGTTGGTACTCGTCGTCTGTAGCTCTGTCTGTAGCCCTGCCGGCAGCACAGAGGGTGTGTCTACGTCTATACAGATTGATTTTACATGTATTGAGTCATAAGATATTGTTATTTTTCACTTGATCCCCAACTCTGCATGTGGTATAGATATAACCCAGGTAAATTAATAATGATGTAATTTTCTAAACACTTCAATCCATCAATAATAAATTTTACAAACATACAGGGAACAAAATCATCATTTTGGAACACAACACAAAACCTAAGTACTCAACTGACTGAGTCCTTGCCCCAGAAACATGAAATAATCTCATTATATAAATTAGATTATTCACACCCGTCATTAAAGAATAGACTAAGGACAGTATGTAATAGAATTTAGATTGAAGTTAAATGCATTGTATATATAATTTGAAGGATCAAGTATTATTAAATTAGAAACAGTAATTGTGAGAAGGCAATTGAACAGATGACTGATAAAACTTTAGAAATGGAAGACTGATTGTACATAATTTTCCACAGATCATGCTTTTTGCATTTGATATTTCCCCAAAATTACAAAGCACAGGCCCCTGTACAATAGCAGTAGAAAAATCACTGATGGTGGCGTGTCTGGTGGCGTGTCTGATGGCGGCGTGGCTTGTCTGATGGTGGCATGTCTGGTGGCGTGTCTGATGGACAGACAGGGAATAAACCTGGAGTAATGTGTACCAATACTTTGCAGACCAAGTACACATGCAAAGTTATTGATCAAAGCCGATTTTATTGAAATACAAGAAAGTGATTTGTAGTTTGTAGGGAGATATAAAAAGCAGACGGTTTCTAACAGTATATGCCCTATATGTACCACTGAAGTAGAAGATACATTTTATTTTGTTTTTAAATGTTAAGAATATGAATTCTTCGGGAAGAAAATTGTCAAAACATTATTATTGCTGCAAGCCATCCATGTATACACTTTTGAAATTGCTAAGTACAGAAAATGTACAGAACTATATAATTTCGGGATTTTTTGTGTAAAGCTTTTGAAATTGGGTCACAACTCTTGTCTTTGAAATGAGTGAATATATACAAGTATATGACTTAAATTGTAGTTGACTTTGTATGACATTGGATTGTGCATAGTACATGTATTGTACATGTAATATCAATTAGCTGTATCGCTTACGATAAAAACAAAATGAATTTGAACCTCCACAAGAACAGAGTTGGGAAATCTTGAGGAATACTCTGACTGCCAATAGGTGATACTCTGATGGATACCACAGCTATATAGAAACAGTGGAGTTCTAGTGAAATCCTCCAGATAAACAGCTATAATCACAGGCTCGTGACTTATTCAGGAAAGAGTGATTCACTTGGTGTATAGATCTCCACTACTTTTATTAACAACTTTGAGTATCTAAAGGTGCCTGTGCCTTTTCAACTTGGAAAATTGCTGAAAAATAAGTTTTACAGAACTTTTCAACATTGCTTAAATGTCCTAAGCCAATGACTTAATAGCACTTCGTATTGCACCTTGGAAAATTGCTGATAGAAGTTTTCAACTTCACATATCATGCCAAATTTGTCATTATTTACAATATGAAATAGGTTAAGGTGATCAGGTTTTAAAGTTGATAGGAAAACAGCCAACTCCCAAAAAATTTGAGATACTCTGTACTTTAAAATTCAACTGATAAAATATATACACAGTGACCCTGAACATTCAGATTAATTTATTAATAGTAATATTCCCAAATAGTTTGGCCAAGCAGAACACAAATGTTGAAATCATGAAACTACATGTATGTATGAATGTCTACAACACTTTAAAATTATCTGAATATGGTGAATGCATTTAGAATGTTAAGTTTCATTTAAAATGACTTTAATGTAAATTATCAGTAATACTAATGTTTACCCAGTAAATCTGTATCAATAACTCCCATAGTGAGTCTCAAATCAATTTTCCTGCAGTATGTATACAATTTGTATATTACAAAGTATGAACTATCACAAGACCATATTTCCTTGCATTGTTAGTCTTCTAATAAATAAAATGAAAAATAAAAATTGAAATTTGTGATTCACTGTTTATTGTAAATAATTATTCATTTAATTTTCATTAACTTTAATTAAACTTGGTAATATTAAATCTTAGCACCAATACAGCTTTGTTCCAGTTCCATACCTATATATCACAAAAGGAAAGTTACCTGGATGACAATCTGACAATGCTTTGACAGATAAATATCTTCATGCCTGTATACCTGTATACCTATATGTACCTGTACCGGGAGTACCTTTTCAGGTGTGGTGGATCTACCTGAGTGTAGGGTCCGCCAGGTGAGGTATATACATGTAAACCTGAACAACTCTCCCACCTAGCAAATGGATGATGCATGTTCGATCTCCTTACGATTACCTGATGTGATTTTTGACATAGTGAAATTTTGCGTCATGGTTCGGAATTTGCACGTCAACGACTTCAGGTAGGTATATATTATTGTTTCCCACCTGTAAATAATTGATTCCTGCACATACAGGTATCCAAATATATATATCACAGGCATACAAAGGAACCACGGTAGTAAGTAACACAAGCCTGTAGCAATACCATTGTACATATATCAACAAATGGTGCATTGTATTTCTCATTTACATGAACTACCTGGCTGTTTTATTCCCAATCAGCAGGTAGTGTAAGGGTCATTTATCCAGGATTTAGTTATGTAACAGGCTAACACAAATGTGAAGTTAATCATTCATCCTTATTTCTACAGCTTGTGACTAGTGTAGTAATGTGACTAGTGTAGTAATGTGACTAGTGTAGTAATGTGACTAGCGTAGTAATGTGACTAGCGTAGTAATGTACCTAGTGTAGTAATGTGACTAGCGTAGTAATGTGACTAGCGTAGTAATGTGACTAGTGTAGTAATGTGACTAGTGTAGTAATGTGATTAGTGTAGTAATGTGACTAGTGTAGTAATGTGATTAGTGTAGTAACGTGACTAGTGTAGTAATGTGACTAGTGTAGTAATGGGATTAGTGTAGTAATGTGATTAGTGTAGTAATGTGATTAGTGTAGTGATGTGACTAGTGTAGTAATGTGATTAGTGTAGTAATGTGATTAGTGTAGTAATGTGTCTAGTGTGGATAGTGTAGTAATGTGACTAGTGTAGTAATGTGACTAGTGTAGTAGTACACATCCCCAGCTAGGGTGACAGATATATTCTCAGGTTATCTCCCATTGTGTGAGAATTATGTGATCATGTTGTAATATTTCAGTGAGATTAGCACATTTAAATGTGAACTGATCGGCCAAATCATCTGTTGACACCATCATCATAACACCTTAACTGTTGCAATGAATTAAAACATCAGTAATTTTTTCAGTCCTTTTCTATTACATACACTAATGTAGCATGCGCATGAGGTCATCATTTTTTCAATGCCTCCACTAGGGACCGAAGGGTTGCGTGTTCGAGTCACAGCACGGCCCTGTGTTGTATCTTTGAGCAAGATGCTTTTCTCCACTTGTTCTAGTCTACTCAGCTGTAAATGAGTATGTGGTTGGGCAGAGCTAGACTTGTTGAATGCTAGCTGTTAGCACTGAAATGGCAGCAGCGGCTGTATGCTCCCCAGGGAGTTGAGAAAGATATTGGCTGGTTGAAAAGGCCCTATAACCACGGGTAATAATTTGTGAACCGATTTGAGACAACCTACGACTTGGTTGTGATAAAGCGGTATATAAGAACCTCAAAATATTATTATTATTATTATTAGCTGAATCAGGGACCTCTGGCTTACTAGTCTTACGCTCTACTGAAGGAGCCAAGAGAAATTCTCTCTAGATGAGTCTGTAGTAAGTGACACCAACTTTTATTAACAGCAACATGATAGGTGTAATGCCCCTTTTGACAATATATTGGGATACTTATCACAATACATACCTTTTGCATTGCAGTATATTGGGATACTTATCACAATACATACCTTCTACATTGCAGTATATTGGGATACTTATCACAATACATACCTTCTGCATTGCAGTATATTGAGATACTTATCACAATACATACCTTCTGCATTGCAGTATATTGGGATTCTTATCACAATAAATACCTTCTGCATTGCAGTATATTGGGATTCTTATCACAATAAATACCTTCTGCATTGTAGTATATTGGTATACTTATCACAATACATACCTTCTGCATTGCAGTATATTGGGATACATTTCAGACATGTAGCTACATCCCTGCATGTATCTGCGAAATGTCGTTAAAACCTAACAAGAATAAGATGGCTGCTAGAGTAATGAGGAGTGTGAAATTCTATTTTTAGTAACGGTAACCTTGTTTCACCAATCATGCCCGTAATAATTTTTTGTGAAGTTTAATACAGCCGCTACAGAGATGACAGTTACCGGGACAGAAAGACAGGATACAAACATAATGCTATAATGAGAATATCTTCTATATACAAACAAGATTTTACAGCAAGCCTTCTTATGAAAACTTTGTTCAGTGAATCTTTTCCGGTAACTAATTTTGGGGAAATTATAAAAACAATGATAAACAAATACTTGCTATTCAACTCCTCTTTAGGTTGATTTTATTAACCAGTCTCTTCATCAAGGACCACTATTAATACTTAAGTGCTAAGGTGGAACAGGTTAAACCACAAATTGTCCAAGACGTTGCTCTTGGATGTAACCATGGCCAGCATACTATGCAATTCTTCAAATATTGCATTCAAGTGTAATGAAGCTAGTTAAAAATTCTAAATTGGTGTGCAAATTTTAAACAAAACATGTGCACAGATCAAACAAAAGTCAAGTTACTATACAAATTATCCAGAAGTGCACTCAAGGTTGATCTGTCCTTACCCATCCGAGGTTGACAGGGGAATAGAGAGTTGAGACAAATATACAAGGGCGCTGCCCAAGATCTCCAAGTTATACATGATATCTAGACAAACAAACTATACAAATACAGAGATGGTTTATTGCCTAGCACTGTGTTTACTGTTTACAACATCTAAGTGACAACTGTGGAGATGGTTTCATTGGCTTCTTCAATTAAATACCTGTGTACATATATCTGGTGACTGACAGCGCTATGAACCACACTGTACGATAAATTACTTGGTGTATACTACTTTATACATGCCACATTGATATACACCTACTGAATGGTCAACATGGGATGTTACAGTTTAATGTCGTCGTAAATCAATTTCATGTTCTGTAGTAAATTAGTATAATTTCTCATCAACTTTCAGATGTATGTACAAAAAGTTTAGAGGCCACCTATAGTATAGCTTTAAAGCAAACTTTCATGTACCATTGCATAATTCCATATATGAATATATTATAGGGTAGCACTTCAGGTAGAGCTCTAACGCAAAACTTCGATGTAGAATTTTAGGATACAATGTTCAGGTTCAACTTAAAAACAAAACTTGGATCTAGAACTTTAGAGTGACGAAACATTTTAAAACTTTACACTATAACAATAAAATAATAATTTACTATTAAACCAGTAACAATTAACATTAAGCATTGCACAACTTTAGAGTACCCTTTAGTTTTATATGCCTAGTGATTTTTACCATAGCCTGACAATGTTTATCATTGGCTTGGACTAAAGTCACTTTAATATTTGACATACTGTTTAAACTATATATATGTGTCAATACCATTACCAGTAATGTAAAACTCTTGTTTCAACTTGCTCTAAACCCCGAGTTATTTAATGTGTATGGCGATGATTTAGTGTGACTGAAAGGATGTTGTATGGTGCGCAGGTATAATGTTAGGTCTATATTCCACACCCATGATGATGACGAATATTTGGTAAATTGAATGGGTTTTTTAAATGATCAAATAATAATTGGTAAATGTACATTAAAATGATTATGGAAAAATAAACACAGAGACTACCATTTTTTATTACCACGAGATTATCATCTTTACCACAGAGACTACCGTCTTTTATCACAATTATCATCTTTACCACAGAGACTACCGTCTTTTATCACAAATAGATTACCATCTTAGACTACTAACTTTCCTCAACAATCACACCTTAATGTGAACCTTAGATTACCGCAAGTTTAACCCCTATATTATAACCATTACAGTGAAATTCTATCTATCCTTCCCGTAAATCAATTAGACAACGGATCCAATTTCTTTATTAACTTCTATTGCAAAAGAGTTTAAATGCAGAAGTAATCACATGAGTACATTTAACCCTTTCATCACTGTAGACCATAATGGACTCATCCAGATCAATGTATGGTAAAGTCTACTAAAGTTACATAGGGGTGAAAGGGTTAAACATTCAACCAAGGTTAGCTGTTATTACTGTAATGCTTTCCACCTCAGACTGAAATAATTGACTGTATGCCTTCCCTCGGTTACAACAGTTGACAATCTCTCCTCGTAAATTAACTGAAGGCCGGGACATTAAGCATTCCCTCACTAATACTACAACAGTTGGCAGTCTCTCCTCGTAGCTTTACCCTGGTTCTCTTTTAATACTTTTATATAACCATGTATTTTTACTTTAAAACTTAGTAAGAGTAAGATAAACATCAATACAATATATATTAAACAATACATATTGAATACTGATTTTCAATATATTGTATCTTACCTTATCAATTCATACTTTTTAATATATCTAGCCCTAGAATTCATTATAACTTTTACCTAAGAACAGAATTTTTGTATCATATTCAGTAGATTTACAGATATACCCTTCATTATTTACAGTCATCCCTCATGACGTAGACACATGCAGTATGACAGAAGTACAACCAAATGATGACCTTCCTCCTCCCGTTCCCGGGTCTCAAAACCTGGGTGAGACATCAGACCCATCCTCCTCTGACCAGAATCAACCACCAGATCTACTAATCCCCACCCCCAGGGACAATGCTGCTGAGAGTGTGGGAGCCTATAGCTCCCCCGCCCTTAGGGACTTTACCAAGGAGGATGAGTTAAGTGATGTGACACTACTGATAGAAGGGACACAACTCCATGTGCATCGTCAATACTTGGCCGAGTGGTCTCCGGTGTGGAGGAGAATGTTCCTGGGGGGATTTCTGGAGCAGCATGCTCGTCAGATTCCACTCCCTGGAAAACGCATCGCCGAGGTTACAGAACTTCTGCACTGTATCTACTCCTCACAGAAACCCATTTCAGGTAGATTTCCTGTCTGAATACATCCTCACAATAAAATATGTCGGGTATATTTCTAAACATTTTCCTCGGGTATGTAAGTATAAGTTGTATGTAGATTTGTATATCACAAACAGTGAACATGTTTATGTGTGACTATTCAATGTCTGTGACAGAGCATATATTTCTCTTGTCTTAGAAAAGTCATACCGTAACATTTTACTGATTGTGCTTTATGAACTCGTACAAATATCAGGTATATATCACAACTGTATCCATCCCCACACTTAAGTGTCCATCGGTTTGTCAAGTGTAATAGTATTCTGATAAGAAGTTTTCAATGCAAATAAAAAATCCTCTATTATAACTAGTTTAATGGTCAAAATCTCGAAATGGGATGTCACCCGTCCCAAATAAATGGTTTTGTTTATTTTAGTTTTCTTGGGCATATTTGCTATCCTTTACCTAAATTCTGTCCTTTTTCAATCAAAACTATCTTAACCTTGTTCTGTAAGTAAATGTTTTCACCTAACAAATGAGTTATTTCCCCTTTTATCACAATCCTGTTCTATTTCAATTAAAATTGACTTTGCATTGTTCTGTAAGGAGCTATCTCTTCCTAATGAATAAGTTATCTCCCCTGTTTCAGATGGGAACGTGCGATTCCTGTTAGAACTGGCAGAAGAGTACCAGATAGACAGGATAAAACGTCGATGTGAGGATTTTCTCCTCACCCAACAGAGCAACCTTGAGGCACTGTTTCTTGCCCAGAAGTTTCGTCTACGTACACTCTACCGTCGCTGTGTCAACTGTTCCAAGACTAAATCTTTACGTGACCTTGAGCGCAACCCTAACTATGTCAAACTCAGTGCAGAAACTAAAGTAGAGGTACTGAAAGCTAAGACAGAGATGTTGTGTGATTATACCAAAAATCTGGAAAATCGGGAGACATTGTTGAGTCGGAAATCTGATCTGCTTACAATGGAGCGCGACAACATGAAGGCCAGTCTCCAAGCAATTCACGGCATCTGGGGTGTGCCCAATAAACGATGTTACAAACACGTCACTGACAAAGATTTCAACTTCTCCTGTTCGGACTGTAATGAGAATATGTACCGAGAGATCCGAGCTCTGTGTGGGAGGGGCCAGCATCTCAGACGCTATTTTCCACCCAAGTAGGACACACAAGGACCTCTTACGTGTTGTGTGTTCTTTTTCTCAAAGTGGGATGGTAAGGATCCATAGTCATCCCATTTATTACTTCCCGCCTTAGTAGCCTAGGACACACAAAAACCTGTAATATTCTGTGTGTTCCTTTCTGTTGAAGCAGGGCATTATAATTCCCGATATAGGACATATAAGTATTACTGTTCATATACACCAGAACTGACAAGACCTCATCACTTATTTAGTAAACAGTCGATCTGGAAACATTTAAGTGAAATACAATACTGGTACCAGAAATGGTGTTGAGAATCAGTAAAGATTTCGACATTGAAGATCAGCTACAGTCAGCTCATGACAACTGATCAATTTTCCGTTACTAATCGGTTGATTTATACATGTATGATGTTACATTATAGAGCGTGATATTTATAGCTGTTAGAGCTTTAAGGAATAACTAGTTAATCATCTACAAATAGATAATGACCCTTACTCCATACTACTTCTCAATATTTTATTTTAAAGATATACATGTATAAAATATCGGTGTGTTCTATTATCTGTCTGAATTGTTTCTGCATGGGTGGGTTGTGTTTCAGTTCAGGCAGAAATAATGAAAAATAAACAAATTGTGTTATTTCCATATGCAGGTAAGTTAATAAAACAGCATCTGGATTTATAAGTAGAACAAAGATATACTATATAGTAGTATCAAACAAATAAAGTTGCATGACGTGTTTAATGAAGCAATGTGAGGAAGTCATTAATTGTTTGCAAATTATTGTGTTACTGTATTAGCCCAGAGAAGTGAAATAATTATTTCACAAAAATAAGTATCCCATAGTATGTATGAGATAACAGGAGAGACAAAATGCACGGTCAGACTCGGATTCGAATCTGGGACCCTCTGAACTCCAGACAGACTCTCTACCAATTGAGCTACCCGATCACTGGCGAACAATTCAGTCTGATACCACTGCATTCCTCAGTCCGATACCACTACATTCCTCAGTCCGATACCACTACATTCTTCAGTCCGATACCACTGCAATCCTTAGTCCGATACCACTACATTCTTCAGTCCGATACCACTACATTCCTCAGTCCAATACCACTACATTCCTCAGTCCGATACCACTACATTCCTCAGTCCGATACCACTACATTCCTCAGTTCGATACCACTACATTCCTCAGTCCAATACCACTACATTCCTCAGTCTGATACCACTACATTCCTCAGTCCGATACCACTACATTCCTCAGTCCAATACCACTACATTCCTCAGTCCGATACCACTCCATTCCTCAGTCCGATACCACTACATTCCTCAGTCCGATACCACTACATTCCTCAGTCCGATGCCACTACATTCCTCAGTCCGATATCACTACATTCCTCAGTCCGATACAACTACATTCCTCAGTCCAATACCACTACATTCCTCCCTCCTTTTTCTAAGTCTTCACCCCAAAGACAACACTACTAACAACCCAGGTTCAGGTATCCCTATGTTAGGAAAACACACAGTGCTTGAAACAAGGGTTGGTGACAGGCACCACTGTATCTGGAAAGGATTGATACAAGGACTAACCGGTATTTGAACCCTGGACCCTCAGAAAATTAAAACAGATTAATCTGTGATTAACAATTTTACTTTAGACACTGAAATTTGGATTTGCTAAATGTCTGAGGTCAACTGAAACCTCTGTATAAGGCGACACAAAAACTGAAAGTCACTAAAGTGCAGGACAGTTGATTATAACGACACTTACCTCTTTGACCCGTGACTTAAGGACAGACTCCGATACTGATGATGAGGATGATCTACGATCCGCGGGACTGCTGTCCCTCTCTACAAAATAAAGTAAATCAATAAACTCCTCAAATTTCTTAAATCCCAAGTTTACGATTATAAAACGATAGACCACTCAGTTGTTTAACTATATGTGACTTACTTGTGTTGTGCCCAGTTCTAGACAGATCTTCCTAACAGTCGCCTCTATCTTTATCTAGTACTGTAAGCCACAGGCTATCTAAATATCCCTGGCCCCTCTAAAGGTAATCTGTTATATCACTTTTCAGTTAAGGATAGTTCATGATTTAATCTCGATAAAAGTTAATAAATTGGAATCAGAAAGGATCATAACAGATATCAAAATTATGAAAGCCAAAAATAAATCATAACACATAACTACCGTGGGTATTGCTCATGTTACAAAGTTTTTAAACAATTATCAATGAAGAAAGGAAGCAAAACTTCAGAAAAAAATCATAAATGAAAAGTCAGATAAGGGACATAACTCCCATAAAATTGCCAAATCAAAATATAAATCGCAGGTGTCTAACTTCAGAGTGTGTTCACTATATCAGTGGAGTTTCATGTAATTCGGCTGTAAACTGTAGGAGCAGTTATGTATCTAAATAGACGGACGGACAGACAGACAGACATACAACCTGATTTCTGTATACTCTCCCATTGTGGGAGATAAAGCCATGTCACTTAGGACGTAAAATAACTATGTCACTTACTTGTATTGGACTCCAGATCTAGACACACCTTTAGGAGGTATAATAACTATGTCACTTACTTGTATTAGACTCCAGATCTAGACACACCTTTAGGAGGTATAATAACTATGTCACTTACTTGTATTGGACTCCAGATCTAGACACACCTTTAGGAGGTATAATAACTATGTCACTTACTTGT
>NW_018404181.1:29396-64717 GCF_002113885.1 Mizuhopecten yessoensis
GTGATTCTCGTCTGGAACATCGTGGGGGGATTTTCGGAGGCTTGCTCTATGACGGGTCTCTACACAACTATAAAAAGACAAGGTAATGTCCACAATGAACGTTTTACAAACTACACAATAAAAAAAAAATTGCCCTCGTCTCGTTTTTGCCATGTAAAATGAAAAAAAAATTACCGCCCCGCCGCATCTATTTTGAAAAAAATTGGCCTGAGAACCAAGTAATTAATTTTATTTGGCCTTACTTGTATTGGACTCCAGATCTAGTCACACCTTTAGGAGGTATAATAACTATGTCACTTACTTGTATTGGACTCCAGATCTAGACACACCTTCTTGGCCACAGCATAAGTTGCCTCTTCTGGGGTTTCAAAGACATCTGTGACAAACAGTATAAACAGGAGTAACCAAATGTAAGTTTTGAATTTACAATTTGTATTCATAACAAGAGGTCAAGGGTCTTAACAATGCGATGAGTTTAAGTAGGTAACATAAATACACTGATCAGTATGTTGTGTAGGTTCTTATTTGATACAAATAAAAGTGGGGCAAGTGTCACCAAATGTAGGGCAGAGTGAACAATGAAAGATTTCATCAAAATCTACCAGTAACTACATTGTTTGAAGGTATCGCACTAGGAGACCCCTTATTTACCCACTCAACCTCCCCATTTCCAGAGATATCCTTATCTTTGACATAATTTCTGATTCCCTCCATCTAAGGATCATTTTATGAAATGTTGGTGAAAATCCACCATTAAGTACACCCCCGACATGAGCCAACAGTCTTCATTAGATACGTACCCTCACTGCCGTAAACCTTGCCACTGAAGGTGAGGGAGCTGACGTATCCTTGTGATCCGCCAATTTTCATTGGTAGCGTACTGAACTCCATGGCCAAAGAGGTCAAGTCAAAATGTTGGCGTGCATATTTCTCCAGCCTTTCGTAGAACTTCCGTCCATCGATCACTGATAAATACATCCTGTTGTATAATTATGTCCTAATACGAATGTATACAAACCAAATGAAGGAATTACCAAATATTTGTAAAAATACATATTTTACAGAAAACTTCGTCATTTTTTTGAATATTATCAAGCTGATTTCATAACTCTAAAACAGATATTTACCTGGATAAAATCTTAAAGCATGAATCAAATAAACATAAAAATTATTAACAATATAAGGAACTAAAATGTCTAAGAAATTAGACATGATACAACACTTCAACTGCAGCACATGGTCAGATACTTCAGTGTAAGCTTGGTCAATGTAAAGTAAACTTTTGAATTTACTAAATTCCTGAAAGGAGATTGAGAAAACTAAAACACCCCTTTCCTTTGAGTGTACAACCAAGACTAAGCTCCTTTCTTCTTATAAAGCTATATTTTAGAAAAATTACGGAATTGCTGTAAGGATTTTGAGAAAACTAAAACACACCCTTTTTTGGCAGCTTCAATTTATTAGAAGATTGAGTAGTGATTGTATTCAACTTTGAACCTTCAGATTGTTTGTCTATCAATTATTACATCAATACAGACAAAAATAAAGTAGATACAGGCTGCATGTTCTTCAGAAGTTGCAGCTTGGAAAAATGCTTTCAAAGACATCTTGTGTGGTTTGTATCAATATCATAAACATCTTGTGTGGTTTGTATCAATGTTATAAACATCTTGTGTGGTTTGTATCAATGTTATAAACATCTTGTGTGGTTTGTATCAATGTTATAAACATCTTGTGTGGTTTGTATCAATGTTATAAACATCTTGTGTGGTTTGTATCAATGTTATAAACATCTTGTGTGGTTTGTATCAATGTTATAAACATCTTGTGTGGTTTGTATCAATGTTATAAACATTTTGTGTGGTTTGTATCACTGGTATAAACATCTGGAACCCCTCAACAGAACTTGAAGCTTAGAATATTTCAATAATAATATTTCGTACTACCATATCTATCCACCAAAAAGCCCATGCCTGGTTATAAACCTAATAATTTCAAATATAATTTAGTAGAAAACTTTTCAAACAATTGCTATTTGATTTCTTTACGATAATCCCACCCCCTTCTTTGAGTCATAGCGTCTGCGGCTCACTGGGCTTTTCCCAGGATAAACATGGTAAATAAACTATACATTATCTTGGTCAAAATGTACATCTGACATGTAATTTTACTATATTAATAATGGTCCTAAAATTCTAACAGCACCCTTATCACGACCACAGTAAAACTATTTTTTTACTGTCCTCTGAAAGCGTTCATTACTGACCTGTGTCGAATTCTGTTTTCTCCAGGCTATGTGGCAGTGCTTTCTTAGCTGGTGTTTCTGTTTAAGAAAGATGACGAATTAGACAAAGTTGATACCAATGCCATTCCTAGGACAGGCTTATTATTTTTTGTTTCATGGCCAGAGAGAGGGAGTTATCAAGTCAATTTTTTTTATGGGAAATATCTAGCAAAATATTACTATATAACGGGTAACTTGTGCCCTCAGCTGGTAACATCTGTTCCTGCCCAGTGGTAGTTTCGCCTTACACATTTTATTGATATGTTTTCTATGTTGTTTGCTTTTGTTAGCTCCTGAGATAAATTTCAGAGAGCAAAAAAGGCAAAAGTTAAACTGCGGCAAAATATTTCGCAGCTGCCCAACCAAGATGGCTGCAACAGCCTGTAATTGGTGGAAATTCAGATACTGCCTGATTTCACACGCATTTTTGTATATAGATAACGAGGTTCGACTAGATGTATAGCAAACTGTTCAGTGATCTCTGTTCTATCATTTATGACTGCAAGGTAGTTTGTGGAACTTTTGTAATGGCCAACGTAACTATCAGAACTTGCCCCTTTTATTTTTGTACTTTACAGCTAGGTGAGGAAGTCAGTCTTCCTTCTCTCACATAGTTCTGAGATCCAATGTTAAAAGCCCAGAAGCCCATACATCACTGTACTGTGAGGAATGTCTTTTATATTTTACAAGTCACTTTAGTGTGTGATAACTAAACAAACTGTTAGCAGACACAATTTAACATCATCCTCCATTATTAATTCTATTTCATAACTAAATTTGTGTAAAATAACTTAGAGGACACACCAAAAAGATGTTTTGTGAAATATTTTACGTATGTATTTGTATTTAATTAAAAGATGCTACTCTCCTGGATGTATTACGACTACAATCTTACTCAGTAATGCTGGGCGGCTGGTTACTGTTTGTCGACTGGTTTCTGTTTGCTGTAAGTTCCGGAATCGTGGTGGAATATCAAACCGTGATCCAAAGGATCGCCGCTCGTCCTATAATAATTAAAATAATAATTGTGTTTATGATACTGAAACATCCAATGATGATGATGATTCATTTTTTTCTAAATCACTTATTCCAGGATCTTGCTAGACAAGTAATTATAGCTATTGAGCATGAGAACGGTTTCATGAATATTGGCCCAGGTGCTTTTGATTTGTTTCTTGGTTCTGTTTGACAATATATTTCAAATCATGTCATTAGGCTCAAAAGTCATGGAGGAATCAGACAAGGGACATAACTCTTGTAAAATTTAGTGTAGCATATCTATTTTACAATATAGGCATTTTCATAAATTTTCATAAGTATAACTATATTTTCTGCATAAATTGAAAATATTCTTTTACATACACCCTAAAACAATATGAAATTCTACGAATTATATGGGTTGGAAATAAATTACTGACATCAGGGATGTAAAAATCCACTAGCCCCACGCCCTGGGCTACCAGATTTTCAGCTTGGAATAGTGAAAGTGTTGCAAATCATTCTCTTTTATTTGACATAAGCATGTGCGGTACAGAAATAAAGTTCATCAGTCGAAAAGTTGGCAAGACTGCCATGTTTGTTTTTTATGCTTTCTTATACTGGAACCGGTATCCGAACTGATATTATTTTTTTTCAAGATTCTATTACTTTAAAGACATTTAGTTATTCAATAATAAGATAAAATTAAATTGTATTTTTTAAAAGGAAAACATATCCATCAGTGAATGTGGAATAAACAGATCATAGGATTATGTTGTAAGCTTGATCGATTTTGTAGAACTTTGTCGCGCTAGTGGATTATTTGTGTCTACTAGCCCCAGGCTAGTATCCAGAAACTTTTTTTACACCACGGGACATAATGTACAATTTAACCACACTATACTTACATGTCTATCACTGTTAGCATCGTCCATCGCCCGACTAAATGTCTTGCGTCCAATCTCCTCAAAAGTGACAGAGCGTTGATTGTTGGTCTGGTTTGGCGTGTCAGACAGGCGCACCTGGAGACCGCTATATGACGGTTTCGGTGGCGAGTACAGCGGTGATTTATAAGCAGGCTTGGGGTAATTGTATGACCATGAACTGTTGTATGTATTCTGATTACGATTTGGAGGGCGGGAATTTCGAGGATATAACGGACGTGGCACATACGACTGAGGGGCAGGTCTTCTCTTTAGAGGCTACAATACAACATACAATAATAAAGCTTTATGACAGTAGGTCAACTCACTATAAGCTGTGATCATATAAATAGAAATGTATCAATGTAATACATATAGCATCTTAAATTAGTTTTCATTTCATGTCTTACTAAGTGTCTTAAACATGACAACTGTTACTGTAAAGATAGTGCGCTTTGACTGCACAAAAGACTTAACCCTTTCACCCCTATGTAACTTTAGTAGACTATACCATGCATTGATCTGGACGAGTCCATTATGGTCTACAGTGTTGAAAGGGTTAAGGTCTTCATATTTGTAATTGAATAAAAGAATAAAGAATAAAAGAAAAGTATTTCATAAACCAAGCACAGTTATAACACATACTCAGAATCAGTAAATATAATTCACCCTGCACCAGATCTAGATACTTTAACATTGCTATATGTTATAATTTTATTCATGTTTTAAGTTCTTATTTAAAAGACCCTCATAGCACATGTTTATAATAACAGCTGTGGCTTTTCATCAGCAGGAATGAGATCTGGCCCCAAGATCATGAAACGATATTAAGTCTAAACTGTCTTAAGTTTCGACTTAACCAATCACTAATAACATTTTGTTTGTTTGTGTTTTTCGTCCTATTAACAGCTATGGTCATTTAAGGACGTGCCAGGTTTTGATGGTGGAGGAAAGTCTGAGTTCCCGGAGAAAAAACACTGACTGACCGCCAGTACCTGGCGACTGCCCCACATGGGTCTCGAACCCGCGACCCAGTGGTGGAGGGCTAGTGGTAGCAGAATGTCAGACGCATTAACCACTTGGCCATCTCGGCCACTAATAAGTGACATCATGTACCTGATAGGCAAAGCAAAAACAGAAGTCTTAAGATTTTTTCATGATCTCAGAGCCAACTGCCTACATATACTTGCACAACCATTATTGATATGAACAGTTGCTATGTTTGAACACTCAGGCTCAGATTATCACTTTGGTGGACTGTTGTCAACAGAGGTATTGAATTAATCCAAACAATCACAAAAAAAATCATTAACAACATCAAGGTTAACTTGTTGAACTGACCTCCTTAGATAATAACTCACCATCAGTTTACGTTTTTTCTTTGTGTTTCTCTGTTTTGAGACCATGTTTTGGATGTGAGCGGTCTGTTGGCTTGCCTTGGCATGATAGGTTATGTCCCCTTGGTTGTTTCTGGAATACATCACATACAATGTTCTTGTTTAGGTGTGGCTATAATACACAACTGACAAATGACTAATTAAACTTAAATTTATTCAAGATTTGTTCTTTGCTAAACACAAATACTTTAATACAAATTTTATTTACCGACACTATTCAACTTATGCTCCACTCTTGTTTATCGATAAAACCGTCACTTGAACTAGGGAACGTAGGTGGTCTGTGTAAGTTACATGTTGTTCAAAATGTCTAAGTTTCTTTATATGATTGTTGTTTTGACATTTGCCTTCAAATTACTATGTACGGTAACTAAAAATGAGCAATTAAATATTGAATTGAAATTTTTCTAAAATTACAAATATATTTATTTGTAAATATTTTAACTAGAAATTAGTATTATTCTGACTATATTTCTGACTTATTTTCTGTTTCTGTATTTATAACATATTGAACTTGTGAAGTTAATAAACCAAGTCAACACTTTTCTATGACCTAGATATATGTACATACTGTACAGACTATACATGGTATGGCAAAAATGAAAAACAGCAAAACAAAGCTATTTACTATAGGTTTTTTAACCTATGACAGTGAAAGTTTTTCAAAAATATGTACATCAAAATATTTTGACTGTTGTGTGAATCAAAATACTGAAGATACTCCAGACACATGCTTTCTTGATATTTCCAGTTATATATGTGTATATAACATTTTAGGAAAAAACGAACGCAAAACAGTCAGTTGAGATGCAGGATAAACACCATTTAAATTTCCTGAAAATAATGTGAACGAATATTTACTCTTATCTAATGTCTGTGTTGGCAATAGTCTGAAATGTGTTTTCCCTCCGAGGACCAACAACAAGTACTGCTTCAAGAATTTTTGGGCTCTGCTTCTGCCATAAATAGAGAGTTGACTTCCGAATGAATAATTATATGACTGTTGCAATATCTCCTGAGTGCCTATTGGTAGAGGGTAAAACATATATTTCCTATAGACCATAAGCAGTGCACGTGTGTCACAAATGTCTTTAGGTCAGCTAGGATTTTGCCATAGGTCATATGTCAGTATACACCTCTTCGTATGATTATGTTAATGGTAAAGTTCTGATTCCATACCAATACGAGACTCAATACCCATAAAGGGGCCCCATGAACTGTTGCGAAATGCACCAACCAATTAAGAAAGTGACTAGGTGGGGAGGATATGAGGGCGCTATGGTCTCAACTAGAGGGGACATTTCAATTGACATAAAAAATGCCTGTGAAAACACAGTATCATATATATTATTATGAATTAATTTTATAAGTTGTGTTGTTGACAAATCTTTTTATTTTTCAGCTTTGAATTTGGTATTGTGGATGAGGATCAGCTAGGTCTGCTGGAAGAACAGTTCAATGAATGTAGAATGTAACTTTTACATCATTAAAATATTTAAGTTATAATTTAATATCTATTTTTCTTATATTTGTTGCGAAAAAAGCCGTCGCGCACTATGACCCTTTTTTTTATTTTCAAAAGAGGGTCATCACCCTCTTTTAGTATATCCGGGGTTGGCAGGTATGCAACTGTAATATGAGTGCCAATCGGCCATCGAAGGGATGAGTGCTCGGGGATTTCAAGCCCCCGACAATTCCATAAACTTTTCCCCAAAATAATTGCTCTGTTAAAAACATAATATTACCTGACCACATGCAACATTTGAAATGTATTTGGCAAGTGCAATGTCCTGCATTGCACCACAGGAGTCCGAAATTCTGTCAGAAATAAATAATAACAGCACCGTGGAACCCGGTTATTACGATTTTCTATTTCCCAGAGAAAATTAATATAATAAACGATATTTAACAAACAAAAAATAATAAGCTGTTTTCGAACTTTTTTATGTTGTCTAAACAGGAAGTGAGATGCCCTATAATCATCAGACATAGATTAATGTGGAAACCTGATAAGATATTTATACAAATTGATAAAGTAATTATTGAAATCATTTGTTAATTGTCATTGATATCAGCATGTTGAAAAAAATTCGAGAAGATTTCATTTGTCGTAATGATCAGTATGTAAATTCTACTTTCGCTTTCAAATAACTTCGAGCAGGAACTATAATAACTACATTTATCGTTATACTTCATCCTAGCTAACGATATCGTAATGTAACAGTCAATAAGATGAAAAAAGTGATATAAACAGTCATGATAAAGATGAAAGAAGTGATATAAATAGTCATGATTTACCTATTTTTGCACCATACAGCGAGTTACATTTTGGCCCATAAGCGTCACAATAGTTGCCGCACTATGCAAATTACTATCACGTGACATATCACATGCCTCGCAAGCCGTGTGGTTAAATCAAATTGCATAGAAACAATAACAACTAAAAACACAAAATATTTTTTTAATAATCAAATATTATGTTCAACCAAAATGGTGTATATTGTAAATAAAGCAGTAGTCGTCAATTGTTTACGACAATAACGTTTACTTTGGATCGATTTCCGGCACCATGGTGTTAGTACGGCATGCCCCGATTTTGACACTTTTTAACGTAGACACGGGGAAATCAACTTGTAATGCAATAGAGAAACCATTGCTTAAATGATTAAAAACACACGTCTTCCTTCTGGAGTAAAATTTGCATTGAATCGGCATGATTTCCTCACATGACGTGTCAAGGCAACCGTTGATATAAATGGAAGGCATGCTCGTTTTAATTTCTTATCAGAATTTGTGTCAGAAAATGTCGGTAGGTTAACGGAGCCATGTAAAAGATGATTTTAATCAGATTGGCCTAATCATTTCCATTTCATCATACACAGTCCTACAGTGTAATGTCAAAAATCAAACAGAAAATGTTCATCAAGGATGAAGAGACGTGGTTCTCCAGTCTTTGGTAATAAAGGTAACATTAACGGCAATAAATTACGAACATATCGTTTATTCAAAAAAGATTTACAACCGGAACATTACATCACCACTTTAATGCAGAGACCACACCGTAGTGTATTAGCCAAGTTAAGAAGTGGCAGCTTACCGCTACTTATAGAAACGGGTAGATATACACATCCAGTCACTCCATTAAATGACAGGCTGTGCAATTTCTGCAATAATAAAATTGAGAATGAAATCCACTTTTTATGTGAATGTAACCTATATTTCGACCTTCGAGTCCCTCTGTTTGAAAGAGCAAGTAATTTAGATTAATCATTTTTCTATTGGACCATAACGAACAATTTATTTTTCTTATGAATGAAGAATCGCTTCAACCTGTCTTAGCTAAGTCAGTTTTCCTTTTTATGAAAAGGAGACGTAGTATTTAAAACCTGATATGCATTTTCGATTTTTTATGACTATATACCTCGTAATATATGGTTCATATTATTGCTTTTAGTAGGCAACATTACGATACTTTCACCATTTACTATACAGTTTTAATGATTTTAGTAAATCTAATTCATGTATTTTATATGTATTTGATGTGCTAGTAATTGCCAATCATCGAGGTCTCGATGGTGAGGGAGGGGAGACTTGTCGGTAGGGATTGGCCCAACCGNCTATTCTTTCGGTACTTTTGTCATGGCGGCGGGAATTGACACAAGGCGGTAGGTCGAAGGAAAGTCGCCTGTTTTCCCCACCTTGCGAAGACCTGACGAGGTTTTATATGCGATGCGGCATACTTGTATGCATGCTTNCATTAATGGATTCTATGTTTTAATATATATAAATTTTAAGTAGTGTCTCGTAAGTCAGTATTGCTGGGCATATTTTTCATATGTGTATTTTTATTATGTAAGTGATGTGTTATGTAAAATATGTGAGAAAGCGATGGTCGATCTATTGTTTTCCAACGACGGGGGTGAAGCGAGGTGTGAAAATTTTACCTGGAGTGGACAATTGATCACCTCAGGCGATGTACAGTTAGCCCGACCTATTGTTCAAATGTCCTGGTGTCAAACACGACAACTTACCTGAGTTTTTACCTTATAAAATCCATTCATGGCAGAAAAATATATTGTAATAACGGGGTCCAACCTTTGACCATATCATAATATACGATTTTTTTGCTTAGTTATAAGATAAAATCGGTACATGGGAAAAGAATTATAATAAGCGACATCATAATAAGTAGGTTCCACTCTAGTACAAAAAACTCCTATTATATAGCAAAGATATATTTTACAACATAAAACAGTAAATATAGAAACACTGCGTTATTAAATTGAATAAATGTGTAACAAGTTTGTAACAAACATGTCTTTCAATCCTACACGTCTTAAACACACCGTATCATGTTTCATTAGTACTGATAAAATATCTTGCGATGTTCATGTTTGATAGAGTAAATATCACACTCCATCTTTGCCGTTCATTATCAGTAAACAATTCATGGATATTATCAAATATTATGTGTATTACCAAAGACGTATATATTACAATATATACGTCTCTGCTAGTACTTCTTTTAATTTTACTTGTGTTCAAAAGCGGCACAAAATCTTCAAAATTCTGACTGATAGGGAGATAAAGCTTTGTGCGAACTTACAAATATGGTTCGACCTTACAAATAGACCGACTTCATTCAAATCCGGCTGATCAGGTTAGTCCAATGTTCTACTAAGGGAGATAAGGTTTTGCAGAAATACAGGTAAACCACGGCGGTGACCTTTGGCCACATCCAGCCAGCTTGGCTGCTTGCTGTTTGAGGAGTAGCTCAAGTTATCAAAGCATGGTTAGCTTTACAGTTCTTTTGTGTTAATGTATTGGTCCTGTCGATTTATTCTGTGACTATACTGAAATGGACAGAACACGTTGGAAAAAGTTTCTTAATTCTGCAGGAAAGAATAGTCACATTCAAGTGGTCAGTGGTATAATTTCAGGCTTATTTGCAGTGGTGATATTTGTGATATAAAGCAAAACGTTAAGTGACCCAAACATTGACGGGAACTGTGTACTGTAGTTAGGTAGGAACACTACAGTAAGTCTGTACGAGGAAACCATCCGCTTCGGGGAAGAGTGCGGGAAGCACAGTTTCAGCAAGCACAGCATCATCAGAAAATTAATCAGAATATTTTTTATTAATTGTATACTCACAAAATACATGCATTGTTGTATATTTCACATACATATGGCTAGTTAAGAAAGTATCGACGTGAATGCTTTCTCTGCCTATAAGTTGGCAAACTACAAAATGGCCTCACTACGGTATGAATGAAAATGCTAGGGGTCGCTGCCAAAAACATTTGCATATGAATGAAATGTGAATGAATGACATCCATATAAGGAGATTTCAGCTGTCATATAGGGAGAGAAAGACTACATATAGGCATAGATGGCGTATGTATCGATAGTGCAGTTCCACGTTAAACAAATTTCGTAGTATGCGCGATCCCCTAGACACTTGCGTTACCTAACACATGTGTCAAATATGAAAGAAAAAAAACCAAATGACAATTATTTCATAAAGACAAGGACCTTTATAGCAGCTAATGGACTGATCACTCATCAAAAATGACATTCTTATGCCGTTCTTTCTTGAAACTTAGTACAGAACAAGAGGGGTTCGTGTGGTAATGACAACAGGGAAGAAAGACCTAGGGATTTTGACATCTTTATCCAACATTATACTTACTTGCGTACTTGAACCACGTCAGGAATGCTGTAGATGAAGTCATCGAGGTTATTAAATCCAAGCTTCCTGAATGGCAGAGGTTCACCGGTCATCTCTCGATAATCTCCTGTGAAGTAACATATAGTCAGGTATACAGTAGAGAAACCAGTTTGCCTATGGATGAATAATTTCTTCAGCTTGTTGGTAGTAGTAACTTTTTTTTTGCAGCTAAATGATAAATGATCCCTTGCAAGAACTCAAAAAAATCTGTTAATAAGGGTTGGTTACATGGATCAGAGACCTATATTGATGACCCAGGGCAAATATAGAAGATTCTGTAAATCGGGCATTTTTCTTTGAAATAAAGAATCTGAACATGCATCTGTCTAAAGAACAATGTTTAAACTTACTCTGGAGGATATGAGCTGCCACCCCTTCCTTACAGCTCATCAGCACCGCCCTGAGCATGCTCTTTACACTGGCTACGTCGTCCATGGTGATGGTACCCCAGGGGCTCCAGGCCTACAGGGGCACTACAGCGAAAACCTGGAGTCTCACGACCTATTACTTCTCTTCTTTATGAAGAACAATCTTGACAGTTTATGTATTGTCGCTCTATGCACAACCAAAGTTTTCAGTCTTAAAACAATCTGAAAATACAACAATGAGTAATACAGAGGGCCACGTAGAACAGAAGAAGGTCCTACTTAGAACACTTCTAAACAAGGATTTGAACTATTTTACATTTTTTAGTAAGGGTTAACTATATCATCAAGTGAACGAGCGAAACAAAACAATATCACTAAAAATCTTTGAGTACCAGCTAGAACCTAAACAGTAACAAGAGTTCTGCGAAGTGGTACATGATATGCCCGTCAGATGTTGAATGAGCAGTTTGCCACAAAAGACCATAAGTGCATAAAGTTATTGCACAGAAATTGTGTTCCGACAATTCTACTAAAGGCCTTAAGTCCGTAAATTATGGCTGAAGTTTGAAATGAATCCATTCAAAATTTCTCAAGTTATTGAAAGTGTTACGACAATTTTATAAAGGGCCATAACTCCCTTAATAACAGGCAGATAATGGTTATCGAACTTGTGCAAGTTTCATAGAAATTAACCTTCTTATGAAGTTTGAAATGAATCCATTCAAAATAACTGAAGCTATTGAGCAGAAACTGTTTCGGCAATTCTACAAAGGACCATAACTGCGTAAATAACCCGCAAATAATTTTGGTTAACGAACTTGTCCGAGCTTTCATGGCAATGAACCTTCCTACCAAATTTGAAATGAATCCATTCAACATTACTCAAGTTATTGAGCGGACACTAATGTGTACCCGCCCGTGAGAAAACAAAGTACGTCCCGTACGTCATTCGACGGGCGTATAAAAACGGATCAAGTAAAGCTGCAATCAGAGATTGTCTGTACAGCTGTAATAAATCTCTGTCTGGACACCGCTCAAGTGGGAAATGTTGAATGATTGAAAACTGAGGACTCTACTGATGGAATGTAGCAGCTGTTGGTGATAAGGGTGGTTTTGGATCTATAAATAATGTATTTATCAATATATGTAAGGTATGTGTTGTATTATAGTAGATTTTTGTTGTCAGCACCTCAAAACTGTTTGATATTAAATGGTGTCGGAGAATTCAACGTTTTCATATAGTAGTGCACTCTGGCCCAATAGCACATCTATTTGTCAAAATATCTAAGTCTGGTGTCAGGCTAAGGGCCAAAATGCCCCCATAATCAGCAGGACAAGAATTCTGTAATCACTGGATAACATTTCCATCTGTGATCGGAAAGTATTTGTATGTGTACATATTCTAGTATACAAGAAAATATTAAATGAAGAGCACACTAAACCAGTATGCACTTTTTTCATGGAGGACGTTCTGATTTATAACCTCTGCTCAGTCCAAATATTATAAAGGGAGATAATCAGTTATTTCAGACTTATATCCTGGATAGATCTACATGACAATAATTCAATAGTATAATGTGTAATATGGCGGTGGACACCAATCCAGCCACTGACCAGACACGACATTAATTGTTGAACTACCTTGTGAGCGAATCCTAGGGTTATACCGCCAGCACCAGGGTCACACATCGCTGGAAAAGCTAGGCCAGTAAGACAGTATTTTTCCATCTTATATCATGGCAGGTACAAGTGAACTCAAATGTCATAATCGTATACGTCTTTCATAATAAAAAAAAGGCGTTAAGTACCTCGTGTGATTCAAGAAAAAAGACTATTTTTATATTTTATTACCGTAAGCTACATTGTATGCTTAACTTGGAATAGTCGACAAGATACAAAGAAACTATCATGTAGCTTAGGACGTAGTTTACCATTTTCTACCAAAATAAAATACGATTTGTTAGATCGAAGTTATGAGGGACGATACATTAAATATGTTGTCACAGTTAAGAGGAAGTATTTTGGAAATATATGACAGCTAACAGTGATTTAGTGACCTGCACATCTTGACCTCGTGTTGCTAAATGCCAAATGGGCGCGAGGCAATTTTTCAATTATAAAATTTGTCTGCCTATATGTCACTCATATATAGCATCAAATGAAACTGTCGTATTTTTGCTGTTATCTATTTAATACAAACCTGCAACACTGCGCAAAATAGGTTAACACTGGATATCGAAAAATTTTCCCGTCTGCTTACTTTTTTTTTGGCTTTTCAGAGGAACTCGTAATATAGAAGAGCTATGGCAAGTTCGGTAACTCTTCATACAGCGCCACATAAGGTCTCACACTATAATTTCTCGGCCATTCATAATTCTAGAGGCGTATTTCATGTCTCCTTCGCCTGCTGAATAACCGAATTACTAGGTAGTGAAGCGTACGTATAACCACTCAAACGAAATAAACAAAAAATATAAACTTAACGTATTTTACAACAATCATGCATGAAACAAGTTATTTCAACTTCTATTCAATCAATCATATAACGTTAAATAGTGTTTGCCCGGATGTTAGCGCGCGGGGGTCTTGATACTAGATTGTAATGTCACATGATGTAGCATCTAGCTTTTAAAATAAAGTGATCTTTTACGCTATGAAACAGAAACTATTGACTATATAAATAATTGTTTACACAAATAACGTGTTAACCTTATGTCAATATAACCAGGTAAGGGATTCTAGCCAGAGGTCTCAATGAGTGGTACAAGTTAAGTTAAATTAAGTTTAATACCGGGGTACTGATACCGGTAATTTAAGATCCTCTACACCGGACTCAAATAAATTATGACACTGGTATATTTTGCGAAATAGTCTCGGCTTTTACTCGAATGATTCGTGTAAAAAGATTGAGTTCAAGTCAGTGTAATGAGCAATATATAAACCGCTAAAACATTGAAAACATTTTTTTAATCAATATAGTAAAAATTCGAAGCAGATATACATGTACGGAGCATATTTATCATTGTATGTTCATCAATTTACGAAAAATCTTTGCATTGCCGTTCTTACCGAATCATTATACATTACAGGTTACGTGTACTGATTTAAGGACACTCAGGGACGAAAGTGTGTTTTTTTTTAGAAAAGTACATGTGCTCTGTCGAGCATTCTGAATTGGTCTGATGGCTGAACACTAGCCTTATTCACACGAAGGCTGTCTGATTTGATCCATTTCGTTGCTAATTGTCGTTGCTTCGTCTTTTCGCCCCGAACACACCATAAAAAGCAAATCTTCATTAACCAATGTTCGCCCCTAAAAGACGAGATGTTTCGACACCATACAATAAGTTCAAATGCCAAAACAAGCTAAAACAGTAGATGTTTTAGTTTGATGGAGACGGATATCAGGTTCTTTCATTGTAAAATATCTCCTGCTTGCAATATAGCACGACCAACAGTGATGACTAGTTGTTACTAAGCTGCACGATAATATTTCGATTCTTTTTATCACGAACTTACCCTTTCTGAACAGTAACACTTCTAATTCCCCAACCTACGGGGTATATGTCGCATTTGATTCGGTATTCAAGTTCTCATTTCAAATATCATGATTTTCTTGATGTTGATTGCTGATGGACAAAATAACAACACAAGGGTTTTTCAATGATACAGGTTGACGATCAAGTTTAATGGTCGCAGTCATGAGCTAATTGGGAAATACAGTACCGTTTTTATTTCTTTGTGCAATCAGAATTAAGGTCTATCTTTTAATGTTGCTCATTACTGTACATTGTTGTCACAACTCTGGTTCTCACTTAGAGGACGTGCTATTATTTGGATTTCACATAGATGTCGTCGATAAAACAAAAGACGCTAATCCTTCCGGGACACCTGGTATTATCTTTACCGCTCTAAGAAGAGCCAATCCCTAATAAGTGACTCCTAATCTTTTTCTGGGGAAAAGAAGACCTGCTGTGTACCATTGTATATAGAAAAAGGCTACTAACGCGCACCAAAACGGTAACTTAACATAATCTGGGAGGCTAGGTACAAATACAGAATGATGGAGGAAAGTTGAAATTATCATCCATTTATCCATATATACACTTTACTTTGTATATATGCGCTCATGTTTATTGTTTTATTCGGCGGAAAATATTCTAATTACACTAGCGGTAAAAGAAATGTATCGGCGTTTTGCTTTATAACTTAACCATTTTTTAACCGAATTCAGTGAAATTTCGTAGTATGCTTACTCCTGGTACGGTCCAGGAGTAGTCCGAATTATTCTGACGTTTTATCGACTTTTTTCATATCGGTCTGTCGTTAATCGACGAAAGACCGATATGAAAAAGTCGATAAAACGTCAGAATAATTCGGACTAGGTCCAGGAGGTACTGTTTAGAAATCGGACGTGGCTTCAATTTATGGAACCTTGTCATACGCTTTCCACAAAAATGTAAACTTCTGAGACACCTTTAGAAAACGAACTTACTATCAGTACACAGTACACGGCTATTGCATAACAATTCAATCAAGACTGCCTAAAGAAGAGAATGCCGCGGGTGTCCGAAGTAAACAGTGGAAGGGCTAAACCTCGAGTGTCCGAATTCGTTAACAGTGGAAGGGCTAAACCTCGAGTGGCCGAAGTTAACAGTGGAAGGGCTATTCGCCTACAAACAAACTCCTAGTTAGTTATACATACAGGAAGGTTAGTAGATCGTCCTAGAAGTGGACGTCAGTGTCTGAAGTTGTCACGTCAGGTAAATGACAACTGTCTCATCGCCAGAACTGTTTTCAAATGACCACTGAAACGGCAATTAACGCGATTGACAACCAAGGACGCCCAACTGTGCCCGGGAACAATCAGATATCGGGCGGAAGAGGTTGGTCTGAAGTCACGGCACCGAACCCAAACTTAATCAACGGCGACGTCAACGCCATTTACAATGGTGCCGTGCAACATTCCATATCGGACAATAGACAGGTAGACAATGGTTGCCGCGAGGATGGGTCATATAATTGCGACATCGCTGATGGCAACGCCGCGCGTTAAAACAACAATAACCTTAAGGACAAGGGATAACGTTATTTTTTTAATTGCCGCTTTAATTTTATTTGTTGTAAAACTAAGAAAAAGTCCTTTAATAAAACCATGCATTACTTGTTACAACTAGTTTGCCTGAGTTTCCTCTGGTCCTTACACCAGACTATCGCATTTTGACAGGTAGATGTTCCACAATATTTTGCCTTCAAAATCATGCATCAATGTAGTTTCCGTAAATACCTTAATTTTACTCCTGCTCAAGCATGTATTTTGTCCTCTAGCCAACTTTACTGTACAAGGTCATACAGTCAAATATAAGAAATGAAAGGAGATGTTGTCTTTAATTCTCTTCAAGTTCTCCCAAATCACTGACAAAATGTGATAGATTATAATTGATCACGGGAACAAGAAATTGAGTTTGAGCACAGAGTCTGACTTTAACATATGTCCTGGAGGGCATTATCGATGAAGCAGAAGACGTTTACCCTTCCCGAACACCTGGTCTTATGGTTTTTCATTTTTTTCCATGTAAATCTTTCCTTTGTTCCTATTTTGCCCAAATTTTAATGATTTTGAGTTCAAATGGTGGTTTTGTTGACCCTGCAGTATTCTCTTGTTTTTGGGGGCTTTAGTAGAAGATTTTGATGAATACGGTCGATGCTCTCTGATTCTTCATGGAACATGGAGTATGAAGTTCCCTAGGAAATGCCAATCATTATTTCTTTAGATATGATTTTTTTCCCAATTTAAAGGCGTACATTATGCCATTGGAATTCTAATGTCCATTCCAAATTATTTTTGTCTGACAATAAACATGTCCATATAGATTGAAGAGACAAGTTACATGCTAGGTTTGTCCTGTAGAACAAAATAAAACCCATCAGGATCTACCACTGTACTATGGGAGAGGGGCTTGCAAGTGGCAAAAACCTTGTAATTACCTAGTACTTAGTATTGTCAACAAGCATACTGAGTATTGCTAAAGCAATACATGTCCCCTACCGGCCCACTAGCTATTACACAGTAATGATTCATAAAAATGGTGCCTTTTGGTGTTAATTTGGGAAAATAAAAAGTATACAATTAGCTTGTACCTGAATTTAATGTAATTTTTCTATTCTACATTACAATCAATCATATTGTAAAAAAAATCAGAATAAATGAATTTCCATGTATACTGTATATTACATACATATATGACACTTTAAGTCTAGTAATGAACCAATTATATCAATTATGAAATTTGTTATGGATAATTGGAATCGAACAGGACAAATCCATCGATGTTCGAATATTATATATCGATCATCAGTCCATCACTGCTGGCTTTAACTTGTCCAAAATTTTGTATTGATAGTAACGGTCGCCTTGACCTCAACTCTACAACCCTGAATTTCAAACTTGTACGAGATACTATGGTCCTTTGTAATTGTGTGAAGTTTGATCCGAATCCCTCAAAGAATAAAGCTGCTAGAGCGCTGAGAATAGATTTTCTAAAAAAAGTAACGGTGACCTTGACCTCAACTCTACAATCCTGAATCTCAAACTTGTCATAGATATTATGGTCCTTTGTAATTGTGTGAAGATTGATCCAAATCCCTCAGGGAATGAAGCGGCTAGAGTGCTAATAATGAGTTTTCTAAAAATATCAACGGTGACCTTGACCAGACAACCCTGAAACTTGAACTTGTCCGAGATATTATGGTCCTTTGTAATTGTATGAAGTTTAATCCTAATCCCCCAAGTTATGAAGCTGCTAGAGCGCTGACAAGGATTTTCTAAAAATAGTAACTGTGACCTTGACCTTGACCCGACAACTCTGAAACTCGCACTTGTTCGAGATATTATGGTCCTTTGTAATTGTATGAAGTTTGATCAAAATCCCTCAAGGAATGAAGCCGCTAGAGCGCCGACAAGGATTTCTAAACATAGTCAGTGACCTTGACCCAACAACCCTGAAATTCAAACTTGTTCGCAATATTATGGTCCTTTGTATTTGTGTGAAGTTTGATCAAAATCCCTCAAGGAATGAAGCCGCTAGAGCGTACACAGACGGACGGAGAGGAAACCTATAGTCCCCCCGGTTTCACTGGTAGGGGACTAATAATCTGGAAATAGGTTCTGTATGTTTAAACTATAGAAATATCTATATGTTAGAACTCTTTTCAATCAACTAATCACAAAACCCCTCCAAGAGAAACGTATGACGCACACAGTATTCTTAAATCTAATATTTGGAATAAAATGCTTTTGTTATTTGATTATTTAAAGTTTAAAATACCAAAAAATAGTAAATTTTTCTCCATGTCAATTTTATTAGCATTATTCAAATGTATTTAATTACATTAACAAAATAACATGTGCATTAGAGTTAGTTTTGAGGAAAAACTTCAAATATTTCACATTTTCTTTTCCATATATAGATTCCTTGTGGAATTTAATGTACAACTTTCACATTCCTCTAACCTCATTATAACCAGCATTAAGTAAACAAACAACAAATGATAAATTAGATTTAAAAGGAGTCAATACATGTTATAGTTAGTTCAAATGCAAGTTAACAAAATATGTTAGTATTGATTATGACAATTCTACCTACATAAGTGTCACGGATTCCGTGTCGTACGCGCTCTATTGCATGGACGGAGTATAACATCTAGAACTCTGCTGAACGCTACACCCCTGCAATATGTCATGACATAATCAAAGGCAAAGTGTATCCTCTTTTTGGATGAGACAAGAGACTGATTTGATCCTTTGATGAACATTGAAAGAATCTCACGATCGCATAACAGTAAACTTGACTGATTTTGAAGTCGAATGTTAATCCTCTGTAATCTTCAAAGGATAGGTATCAGCCTAGCGATTGGTCAGGATATTTACCTGAGACCAATCAAATAGCTATTTTTGTACCTTCAATTTTGCTATGCGATATTCCAGGGGTGCAGAGAGTGTAAGTGAGCGTAACCCCTGGAGTATGAAGGAGGGTGTTGTGGGGATATGTCATACATATGTAGTGATCTTTAATACATTATTTACAAATTCTATTGAGATTCAAATTTCAGGCTAAGAGACCCATGCAAGCAGTCAGTAAGTCGCGCTGATGTCATCAGAAAAAAGTCACCAGCTTTGGCCACCAGGATTACTGATATACAAACTGTCTTTAAATAACATTTGATTTATTGTAAATATAAATTTGACAGCTATCGTTATTGCTGTCAAATGGATGTACATTTTAGTCTAAACAACCCAAGAGTTGGGGTTCTCTTGATGAAGACAATGAAGTGATCAAGCATTCATAGTTCTTTTCAAGTGACAGTAATCAAAGGATGAAATTGACGTCACCAAATTATAGTCATTTTCATCGAGGCTGCTGATTTTTCTTGATCAATTGAAATGGCAAATTTTTATAATTATTTTCCCTTTATCCTCAATTAAGCAATATTTATCCTAAATGTAATGATGCAATTACATGTACCGGTATGTGTTCTCCCAGTCATGAACAAAAATGACCATTTAAATTTGGCGTGCTATCACAGATAAGCATTCATGACTACCAGTCCACAGGGAAATGTACCACCCTTTCACACGAAGGGCGTTAAGACTTCCATTCATGCTTGGTCGAGTTCTTCGTCTACACGAATTGCCTCTTCTACATAGTCCTTATTCTCGTCCATCCATTTATCAAATGATTTTATGCGAGAGTTGAGTTTCTTCGTCAGTTTGATATCCCGTACACAGGTGCCATCCTTGTAAAACTCGAACATGGCAGCAAGGTCCTTTGCACCAGAAAACTTGAAGTTCTCGTAATCCCGAATCTTCATCTGAAATGACGATGTTTATCATTTTGAATCCAAGAATATGTATTATGCTATATCTAAGAAACACCTGACCAATGTGGAGTAATCCTGTGAGATTATTACAATATCCCTCCGAAGCGAGAGGATCCCAACACTCGGCGGAAAATTCTTAATCAAGCATGAGACAGTTGGGCATCTTAAGAATATTTCTCGGTGGAAGAAGAAGGTGTAGGTAAAGGGGGATATGGAAATTCTACAACCTTGGGTAGACCTTCGTATCCTCCATACCTATAATGATAGGTTCAATACGCGTACCAGTAAACAGTTTTTACTTATTTTAGTTAAGGTAGTATTAACCACTCTATGCCACTACTACAATATTACCTTACCAACTTCTGATGGCATTCATATCATCTATGGATGCCATTTCCCATGTTCTGTCATCATCATTATGACATCATATTATTATTTACCTGAAAAAGTGATATTGACCTAGACTTCCACCTCATCAATATCTTTTTTTCAAGTCTATATAATCATATATTCACTTCAACCAAAAGTCCATAATATTTAGTATAACAGTTAATCTAGTGTTGAGAAAGTCCTAAATTGTCATTTTGTATGTTTAACACCTTCCTTCCACCCCTACCTTTTCGTCCTGGTGCAATTGTTATTTTTCTGATACATTATGCTAACAATTATTTACCACCATGTTGATTACCAGACTTTAACCTAATGTATGAAAGTTTTGCTGTGTATTCTATTTAAGTGGAAAATGCGTGAAATGTTTAAGTCCAGAGAAACAAAATTGTTTAATTATGTTACATTTCAATAAACGGAGATCACTGTACGTACTTTTGGATCCTTAAACTTCATGGTGTCAAAGTGTTTGTTGAAGATGTCTACCACATTAGCCAGGGACAGTCGGTCAGCACACAGCCCTAACGTCTTACCATAATAAAGCCTGGGCTTACACAGAATGTCATAAACACACTCTCCCACATCTTCTACAGCCATACAGTCGAGTGCACCATCTTCCAAGGGCAGTGCTGCAGCCAATCAAAAACAAGCATTCAAGTAATTATATAACCAATCAGAACAGGCACGAAAATCAACAACACAAACACGTAACAAACATATAATTCATAATAACGACTCGGAATGGAAAGGATGCGTACACTGTAACGTGAATCACTTGTGTTCCTTTTCAGCTCATTTCATCAATTACTTCATTATTCTAGTAAAGGATACCTAGCTGTGAAGGTCCAAGTTCACATTGACCCATTCACTTGGGAATTGCAGAAAAGTTGTTCCCGAACTTTGAAGAATATAACATTATAACCACATAACACCACTAGACTTTGAATGGGCAGGAACCCTATAGATTTTGGGGTCCAAAGGTCAAGGTCACATTCAAAGAGTTCGCTTTAACCGGGGATCCTTGACATTCAAAGGATGACTACCATGGAGTCTCAAATCTCGATTCATCTTACTTTTTTCAAATGTTCATAACTAACTAATAATAATAATAAAATCTTTTATTTAGACAGGGTTACACATGTAGATTTACATCTGATTTACAATAAGGCCCTGTAATACACAATTTATAATTGACATGGACACGATACACACAATGACATATACAGTATAAATAAACAATACATGTAACAACACCACATGTGCAGATCCTGACAAGTTCAAGTAAAAAATACAGGTATTTGTAATGACACTTGTCAAGTACAAAAGATCTTATTGTGGACATCCAAAATAATTGTACTTTTCAACTTTATTCATAACAAATTTTCAAAATTAACTGCTGATCCCAGGGTTCAGCAAAAGTGTGAATAAATAACTCGGTCTAGAAGTTCTCTTATGTTTATACCAACACAGATACAGAAATGACAACTCCAGTCTACGTAGGTTTGTTACACAATATCTTCGAGTCACTCAGTTGTCTTTTTGACATTTCATACACTGAACAACCAGAAACACCTACCTAAAGCGTATACTCCATACTTCAGTTTGTATGGCTTGAAGACAGTGTAGAAATTCTCGTACCAGAACGGCAGACGGAGAATTGTGTAGTTTAGACCTGAAAAACAAAATCAAAGTGCATGAGTAACAGAAATTCTGTGTGAGAGGAGCCGCTCTATCCGTGCTAACAGGTCTGTACCAAGCAGGGCAACCAGTGGTAATCGTAACCAAGGATCAAAAACATTTCAAACTTGACAACACTTGAAAGAAATAAAATTACAATTCAAGTTTATGAGTTCCAGACTATGTGTATTTATAAACAAATCAGGCTAAAAAACAGCTTACCAGTACTAGGCAGGGGAGACAACTCCAAAATAGTAAGTTGTTTTAACAAAGAATGTGTTGGATTTGTTATATGAGCTTTATTTATCCAGCAATAAGTGCTTGCCCGGTAATAAACCCACCTATATCTATTTCATTTCAGTACAAATACCAAAATTATATTATTTCATAATTCCGTAAAAGCAACCTACCCCCTCCCTTCCTCCCCCAATTTCACTCTGAGCCTGAGATTCTTTGCTTATTGCAGGATTAATTCAGGCATATACTTTTGCAATATATCCACCTAGTTCATTCACATCTTGATAAGATATGCACACATTTTGATGTTTTACCAATAATTGTGTGTGACAACAAAGACAAAACGTGTTTAGGAGTGTGTAACCAAAATTTCCCAACAAAAAACAAATTTTAGACACATGGTAACATAAAAAAAACCAGGTGTTAGTCACCAGAACATATTAACAAAAAACCAGAAGTCAGTAATCAAGAAAACCATGTGACAGTCACATGAACAAATACAAATCTCAGACGTTAATCCCATGTTTTACACATATTGACACAGCATGCGTATGGGTGCTCCAGATACATGTGACATTACATCTTCAAAATCCGACAAAATCCAAGGCTCGCAGTAATCTGCGCCCCGGGAGTATGTCACAACATAATGGAAGGCTTGATTTTGTGGTTAAAAACTGATCAACCACTAAGATGATTCTTGTCCTTTGAAGGTTACAGAGGAGTGACACCTTCACAGTCAGTCAGTCAGTCGTAACGGGGTGTTGTCAGCACACGTTCCTTCCATCTCGATAAAAGCCATCAGACAAGTGTACTGATATCATCTCTCTCATGGGGCCTTCAGACACTTTTCCTACACACAAATACTAACTTTTATGATCTAACACATGATCTAATATGAAAAGGTTTTTGAACAAATATCCAAAACATTATATCCTTGATTGACAACTGAGATCAAAATATAGGTCACAGTAACCTATTTCTGGTATGCAACGTTCCGTCTTCCCTATATCTGTACTCTTCACCATTAAAACTCCACAAAGTTTGACGATCCAATGAAAAGTAAAGCAGAAATGCTCTGACTCAAGGCAGTTTCTCCTTGACTAAGGTCAACGGCCAAAAAAATACCCAGTTTTGATTTAAACATATTTTATTGCAAATAACAGATGTTGCAAACGAATTTGACACAAGTTTTGACAACTTATTGAAGTCCTCTTCGACAAAAAATAATTGATTACAATACATGTCACGCAATGTTAGAGCTACTTAAATATACATATAACAAAAAAGAATTGTACGTAAGAGAGGGGACAAAGAAGAGATCGAGATATCTTTCGGGGGAAAAAGACACAGCTTACTTAAGTTTAATTGCATGGTATAATTAGTTTTCATACAGATTGTGAGCCATGTGAGGGTTCATTTTCCACGTAGATGGAGCTTGTGATAAACTAATCACTTTTCACACACCTTCAGCTTGTCTATTGTCCATTACATCCCGTACCTTGGTTAACTTTCTTTGACATTCCTTCCTTGCTGTTAAATCCGTTTTCACTTGTCCGTTTTCGTGGAAAATGCCCACCCACATATCATAATCAGTATGGATAAATATATTGTTTTATATGGATTGTGAATGTTAGCTGTACTCAGATAACAGTTGTATATGGGGAGGAGACATTAATACATGTTTTGTAGTGAACACAACCATATAATAAAATACTCAGTGACCAATTTTTAAAAGGCAGCATTTTAGCCTTCCCTAAACATTCATCATTTGATGATTCTACAAGAAATGGTATCGAGAAATGTTCCAGAAATCATTCAGACTGATTGACAGATATAGATCCAGAAAGGAATTCACAAAGGCAACCAATGCCCCTCAACTTCATAGATACTGGACAGAAGTTTTCAATTCCTACAATTTAAATATATATCTGGTCTCCAGATTGGTGTTCATTTTGTATGTGAGCACACGAAACTGCAGCATGATCTTCCTTCCCTGCCATAGGGGACAGTCCTATGTTACATACAGGTCTGCAATAGGGCACAGTCATATGTTACATACAGGTCTGCCATAGGGGTCAGTCCTATGTTACATACAGGTCTGCCATAGGGGAAAGTCATATGTTACATACAGGTCTGCCATAGGGGACAGTCCTATGTTACACACTGGTCGGCAATAGAGGACAGTCCTATGTTACATACAGGTCTGCAATATTGGACAGTCCTATGTTACATACAGGTCTGCCATATGGGACAGTCCTATGTTACACACTGGTCTGCAATAGATGACAGTCCTATGTTACATACAGGTCTGCAATAGGGCACAGTCATATGTTACATACAGGTCTGCCATAGGGGTCAGTCCTATGTTACATACAAGTCTGCCATAGGGGATAGTCATATGTTACATACAGGTCTGCCATAGGGGTCAGTCCTATGTTACATACAAGTCTGCCATAGGGGATAGTCATATGTTACATACAGGTCTGCCATAGGGGTCAGTCCTATGTTACATACAGGTCTGCCATAGGGGAAAGTCATATGTTACATACAGGTCTGCCATAGGGGACATTCCTATGTTACATACAGGTCTGCAATAGGGGACAGTCATATGTTACATAGAGGTCTGCCATAGGGGACAGTCCTATGTTACATAAAAGTCTGCCATAGGGGACAGTCCTATGTTACATACAAGTCTGCCATAGGGGATAGTCATATGTTACATACAGGTCTGCCATAGGGGTCAGTCCTATGTTACATACAGGTCTGCCATAGGGGAAAGTCATATGTTACATACAGGTCTGCCATAGGGGTCAGTCCTATGTTACATACAAGTCTGCCATAGGGGACAGTCCTATGTTACATACAAGTCTGCCATAGGGTACAGTCATATGTTACATACAGGTCTGCCATAGGGGTCAGTCCTATGTTACATACAAGTCTGCCATAGGGGATAGTCATATGTTACATACAGGTCTGCCATAGGGGACAGTCCTATGTTACATACAAGTCTGCCATAGGGGATAGTCATATGTTACATACAGGTCTGCCATAGGGGTCAGTCCTATGTTACATACAAGTCTGCCATAGGGTACAGTCATATGTTACATACAGGTCTGCCATAGGGGACAGTCCTATTTTACATACTGGTCTGCCATAGGGGACAGTCCTATGTTACATACAAGTCTGCCATAGGTGACAGTCCTATGTTACATACAGGTCTGCCATAGGGGAAAGTCATATGTTACATACAGGTCTGCAATAGGGGACAGTCCTATGTTACATACAGGTCTGCGGTTAAGAAAGGACATTGACAGTTAAGAACCATTGACAATCTTTTCTTATCATGGGCTGAAAAAGACATTGACAGTTGAGAAACACTAACAACCTTTGCTAATCATGGGCTGAAGAGGACTTTGACAGTTAAGAAACACTTACCACCTTTACTAATTTTGGGTTGAAGAGGACTTTGACAGTTAAGAACTATTGACAATCTTAATCTTCACTTATCATGGAACGAGGTATACCACAACACATGAAGTATACAACAAACCTTGAAATTATTGTTATCTGAACATTCTGCATTAGCTACAGTCAAACCTTTTACATTTTAGTTTTGAAAGTTTTAGGCCAAAGATTCATTTTGGAGAAGAAGTACGAATAGCGGTCTTGATTGCAACATGTTCTAATGCTTCAGAATAAACAATAGTAGAAAGGGAACTCAATTAACCCATTATCGGTAACATACGAAGAGGATGAAGCCAGCTTTTTATATAAGACCAAGGTGGGGGAGGGGAGATAAGCAGTCCTCCAAGAAGAAAGGGAGGTAATGTAAGAAAACAGGCTATTCAAGAGGAGTTATGAAGAAAGGGAGGTGAGCATATGGGCTATTCAATAAGATGATCATCAAAGGAGGAAGGGAAATATCATCCTAAAGAGGAGGAAGGGAGGTATCATCCTAAAGAGGAGAAAGGGAGGTATCATCCTAAAGAGGAGGAAGGGAGGTAACTAATGGTGCATGGCGAGGACATTCTGTGGAAGGGGAAGCAACTCTTACTCAATCACTCAAGGATCTCCTCGAAAAGTCTGACAAAACACAAACAACCTTTCACCTTTCAAATGGGGACCCTGGGGGAGCAGGGGGATTGATAAACCATAGTTGTTTAGGTGGATAGTTGGGGGTTGGGGTGGGGAGGAGGTGAAACATCACACACAGCTCCTTGAAGGAGGGAAGAGGGGTATATCATTTGATTGTTACAATCACAACAGCACATGGGAACATTGACAGGAATGAGTCTGCCAATAACTCAATAAACAGAACAAGGCATGCATAACAACAAAATGTTAGACCAATCCCCAAATCACCTACTCACCGAGGGTTTTGTCTGAAACGTGGACAATACGAAATCATTGAAACACGATATAGACAGCTCTGTCTCTCTCTCACAACAATGTTCTCCAAATTAACTCAGACTATACAGTACTTAAAAACATTTCGTAAGTCGGAGATATTAATTTTGACATTTATCTACAAAATAATGTCAACCTCATATTCATCAAACGAAACTTAACAATGGATGAAAGATGTCAAAACATAATCAACGTTCATTAAAATTGCTGTAATAAAATTCTGAATGGAAGTCTTGTGATTGATTTTTTTTTCCAAATTGCCTAGTGTCCAGGGCTGCTACTATGTCAACTTAGGTACATGTATATAGATGAACATGAAGAGCCATACCACCTTTTGTTCTGAAAAATTCAAACTTAGTTATCTTTTTTCACAATTTACTAAAAGAAATTCCATAACTATAGCAAATATCTTAATTTATATACTTCATTTTTAAATATAAACCTTTTTTTCTAAAATTGTATCTAATATCATAAATGACGAGTTGAAACAAATATCTTAGTTGATCAAACTCAAAATGACAAATATTATTATGATAAGGCACTCAAATCTTGTACAAAAATGAGTTAATTCTTTCTACAACTAGGTTGTAAAAAAATCAAAATCACTGGAAATTTTAAATACAAATTAAGATTAATTAAACCAGATTGACCCACCAAACAAATAACAAAATGTATAAAACCTTGGATTTAGAGAATCATTACTTTTTTATACTCTTAAAAAAGATACAAGAAAAAATAATCAGAAAAAAAAAAATCATGTCAATCACAATTGTTATTTTCAGGAAGGACACAAAACAATTTTAAATCAGTACATAAACATACATGTACATGGTAACCATGGAGAAACACAAATCATTACATGACAAGTGGTTACCGTAGAAACGTACATGGTAACCATGGAGAAACACAAAACATTACATGACAAGTGGTTACCGTAGAAACGTACATGGTTACCATGGAGAAACACAAAACATAACATGACAAGTGGTTACCGTAAAAACGTACATGGTTACCATGGAGAAAAACAAATCATTGCATGGTGGATGGTTACCATAGAAACATACATAAATATTATTCTGGAAAATGTATATGGCTACCATATTACATGAATATATATGTTATATGTGATTTCCATAGAAACTCGCAAAAATATTCATCACCATAGAAACACACTTATTTTGCATACCAAACAATAATTTTACACATTTGGTATTTCTGACAAGGGGTAATGTAAAAAGTGATGTACCCACCAATGATGGCAGAATATAATTTGCGTACAAATAAGTGTAAATATTTTAAATTGCAAGTGATATTTATAAAACAAGAGGCCCAATGGGCCTGCATCGCTCACCTGGTATTAATCTCACACTTGTAACCTCAAAAATGATCTAAAATAAAGCTACAGGCAAATTATCAGTATTTATGACTGTAAGTCGTTCAAGATAACCTTTTAAAAGGTTTAAAAACATTTCACCCCTGTGACCTTGAAGGTTGAACAAGGTTATTATGTTGAACAAACTTTATAGCCCTTCATCTCAGGATGCAACTTGCAAAATATCACCACCCAATCCTTTTTTTATTGAGATTAGATCATTTAAATGTTTATACATATTTGACCAAATGTGACCTTGAAAGTGGGTCAAGGGCATTCAAATGAAAAGCTTGATAACCCTTCATCCTAGCATGCTACTGGCTAAATATCAACATTCTGTGCCTTTTGGTTATTCAGTAGATGTTGTTTAAAGACTTTAAACAAATTTGACCCTGTGAACTTGAATATAAGTCAAAGTCATTCACTTTAGCAAACTTGGTAGCCCTTGATCCAGCATGCTTCTGACTAGATATCAACATTCTAGGCCTTATGGTTATTTTTCAGAAGTCGTTAAACATTTTAACATATTTGACTCCTATGACCTTGAACATAACTCAAGGTCACTCATTTGAACAAACTTGCTAGCCCTTCATCCTAACATGCTAATTGCCAAGTATCATCATCCTGGGCATTTTGGTTATTCAAAAGAAGTTGTTTAAAGATTTTAAACATATTTGATCCCTGTGACCTTGAATAAATGTCAAAGTCATTCATTTGAACAAATTTGGTTGCACTTGAAATTAATATACTACTGACCAAATATCAACATCCTGGGCATTTTGGTTTTTCAAGAAAAGTCGTTTAAAGATTTTAAACATATTTGACTCCTGTGACGTTGAATATAATTCAAGGTCATTCATTTGAACAAACTTAGTAGCCCTTTATCCTAGTATGCTACTGGCCAAATATCAATATCCTGGGCTTTTTGGTTATTCAGAAGAAGTCATTTAAAAATTTCAAAAATATTTGACCCCTGTGACCTTAAATATAATTCAACGTCATTAATTTAAACAAACTTGGTAGCCCTTCATTCTAGTCTTCCCAGCATGCTGCTGGCCAAATACCATCACCTAGGCGTTTTTGTTATTTAGAAGAAGTTGGTTGTTTAAAGTAAAATATTGACGCTGGACGACTGATGCTGGACGGACGACAGACGTAGCACCACAGCTTAAGATTTCTTAAGAATAGAAAACTACACTTTTTTTTATGTCATAATATGAAGTTATTAAAATGACAAAACCAATATAGATATTTACTGACACTGGTGAAATTTTATAGAAGTATGACAGAAATATGAGTAATGGTCAACATTTATTTTTCATGCGATTGAAACAGCATGGTGTCAAATCAAGTATTGTGTAAAGCCCAACATTTACAATGACCCTGTTAACAAAATAATACAGCACATAGCCCGGGTTTCCTCTGGCCCTAACACCAGACTTAGTAGACATTTTCACATATAGATGTTAGGGCCAGAGGAGACTTGGGCAGTACAACATAATGGTGAGTAGTAGCTTCAATTATCATCAAATCAAACCAACAGAAGTAATACTCAATTCAAGTTTGAATAACTCATTCATCCCTGAAATTTCATAATGAACTATTCCAACAGTTGAATTGGAAGAGTTCAAATGTGACTTCAGGGGTGAAGGAGTTAAACACTGATCAAGCGAATGACCATTAACAGTACCAATAAAGTTGTAGGTCAAAACCGGATTTCTATCACAAAACCAGACAGGAGTGATGTATTGAGATGTTGGTTGTAACTTTTTCTTCACACTTACTCCTACTCTCTGATTTGTCGGTTTATGTGAAAATAACAAAGTTACATAATTATTACAGTTTTTGTAACAATTCAACGACATCAATAGTATCTCTATGGTGAAAGTGGTTCAAAATATCATATAACCAAAATCAATCGTTAAAAATTAAACCAAACAAAAATATATATTTCGCACAAAATGTGTACTGCAGGGTCCCTGTGACAACAATATGTTAGGATACAACTTAACCCATTACATATATAGAATCTTAGATGAGTTTCCATTTCATATGAGATTTATGAAACGAGTATAACAATTTTTCAATTTACGAGCCTCTGGCGAGCTAAACTAAAAAAATTGTGACAAGTTTCATCAATTCCATATGAAATGAAAACGATTGTAAGATCCTTTTTATCAAATAGTCAAAATTTGTGGTATTTATTCATGTAAAACGACAATTTTCATGCGACCTTGAAATGTAAAAAGCTGTCATTTTGACTCCAATGTGTAAGTCCGTGATGTCATATGTACTTGTCCTTGGCGTGACGTCACAATTGAAACAATCGACACTTACAAATCAATCACAGGGCTGATAGGTCATATTACATGGGTTAATACGCAAAAAAACTGACACGGGTATATTCACTGGATAACACAGTACATTATGTGATACTGGATAACACAGTACATTATGTTATACTGGATAACACAGTACAGTATGTGATAATACAGTACATTATGTGTTAACACAGTACAGTATGTGATAACACAGTACAGTATGTGATAATACAGTACATTATGTGTTAACACAGTACAGTATGTGATAACACAGTACAGTATGTGATAACACAGTACCTTATGTGATAACACAGTACATTTTGTGATACTGTATAACACAGTACATTATGTTATACTGGATAACACAGTACATTCTGGGATAAAACAGCACATTATGTAATAACACAGTACAGAATGTGATAACACAGTACATTATGTGATAAGACAGTACATTATGTGATAACACAGTACATTATGTGATATTTGATAACACAGTACATTATGTGATACTGGATGACACAGTACATTATGTGATACTGGATAACACAGTACATTATGTGATAAAATGGTATACACAACATCGTGGGATGTTATAATGTATAATAGCATGGGTAACAAATAGTTATAGGAAACATAACATAACATAAACATAACATGTGGGAATATATAAAGCCAATCATAAAGCGATCACCTGGACATAAGGAAGTACTTGGTGATTGAGGTGGCCGTTAATGTTTATAACATGTAGGTCACACATGTCTGTGTGCTCCAAAGGTTCTGGCATAAACAGGTGAAACATTCTAAACTTTCAATCTATTGATGTACATGTACATACACGTATCTTTAACCACTGAACTGCTTTCAGTTGGCATTCACAGGCAATATGAATGCCAACTTTACTACGACAAATTAAATGAAACACATCAGCTCTCCATCTTAAAATTTGTAATTGTCAAGCTGGCATTCAATATGCCTATGAATTCCAACTGAAAGCAGCTTATCATAGAAAATTAAGATAATTTATCTGAATTCAGATCCTGCTTGTCATAATAGTGGCAATGTTATATGATGGCAAATATATAATATATACATTTATCAATTCTTAATGAAGTAATTTTGACTTCGACCTGAGGTAGATCGACTTAAATAGTTGCCAATTAAAACCAGATGCTTGCATCTTAAGTTTGTGCAACATTAATCATTGTAGAAGGTAAGATCTCTCAGTGTTTTGAACAGACCAAGTAATTTTATGAGCCATATTATGATTCTTTTTGTAATTAGTGCCAGTACCATATCAATCAAATTTGCATTTGATGCCCCAATTACATATGACCTTTGACACCTTGAAGTGGTAGCTAAAAAAAGGATGAAACTTATTTTAGTAATCAAAACAGAAATAATTTGAAAAAAAAAAGTGAAACTATGTTATTTAGATTGTTTCAAAAGCAGATTGTTTCAAAAGCAATTTTTTACATCTTTTTGACTGCAGAAACAATAAAAGTTTGTAATAATTTTCTTGTCTGCAAACATAAGTCCAACAAGAAAGAAAGAAAATTTGATATCCTCAAAGGGTGAAGCAAGCATTTTGAATCTTAGATAATTTGTTTTAGAAAAATATGTTGATTAAAACAAAGACCTGCACTTTCTACAAAAACATGTGGATAATAAATATAAAAGAAAAAAAATGATATATTATGATAACTTAATTTGCCTTTACTGTAATCATGAATTGTGCAGTTTTCAGTTTTAACAACTGCCTTAGTTTTTTTTGTTTCTTGTTTTTTTTGCTCATTTCAAATTGATAAAATAACAACAACAAAGGTTATGAGAATATTTCTTCTTTTATCAATTTTATCAATAATAACTTTGCATGAAAGTGATGGTCTTTCAAATGACTTATTATTGAGAAAGGAACCAAAAAATGGAATTCCCAAAAACTTCTTATTACTTTATTGATAATAAGACTGGCAAATAGAAATCATTGAGCACATCTATACCCTCCAGTACTAGAGGAGATGTCACCAGCAGCGATCTTCCTCCACGAACAGGAAGTGTTAATACAGGCGTGATCTACAGACTTTAAGTATGGGTTATATCCTTGTTTAACTCAAAGTGATATATTACTGTATTTCCACAACAAACATACAAAGCATATTCTTGCTTGGCCACAAATAAATATGTGGTTGCCATGCCAACAACAGTGTTGCTATGGTGTTCTGAACAACTTTGTTGCCACGACAACGGTAGATTAACTATTGATCTGTGATATGTAATTGCTGTGAGGAAAGATAGTACAGGGTATGGTTGACATATATCAAGTGCATGCAAGACAAGCTTGTGATGACATCAAAATCACACCAATAACATACCATACCAATGCCCTATGACATTTTCATCTGATGAAATACCTCAATAGATGAATATCATTTATAAATATTTATCTAGGTAGGTATTTTATGGAGGATGGACATTTTAAATGACAGCAGGAAGCTGTCTCTGTCATACATGTTACCATGACAACAACCCAGATTTGAAATCAATATTTATTGTACTATAATGATGCATATTTATTACCAAAATATTCAAATAAATGTTTTTCAACCTTTAAATTTGTCAAAATAATCAAAAGAGTAAGTAGGTGATTCGTTTTGACCCCCTACACCTACCACTATAACATTAGTATACATGTACTTAACATGTAATTTCAGATTGATATCAGTGTGAGGGACTCATACTTTCTTACAAAATTACTGAATCAAAATACAAAAAGGTTTTACTGTAAAGAACAAGACAGCCAATGAGATGTTATGACCACGGGCCAGTAGTTATTGCTGGGTTTCCATGGTAACAGTAGCAGTAAGACATTATGTATGGTATTGGTGCAGCGAGGTGACGCAAAAAGCACTCTACATAAATTATAACCTTCGTCATCTGGCGACGTTGGTGCCCTGCCTACAAAATAAGACGGGAGGTGATGCATTAAAATGCAGTAATTACCGCACACAATCGTGGTCAGTAAATATGAGCGACGTCCGATAATCTACAACACGGTTCTGGGAAACTTCATTGGAAATGGTCAATTGTAAAATACCAAACTGGGTATAAAGTACAATTTGAACAAAGCTATACAATATCAAGGTGACCTACTCATTAACACAGAAATAAAAGAGTTTAGCAACAGGAACTCAAAGAAAGTGGAAAAGATATTCCAAATACAGGGAACACTTATATTTAAGCAGTTAACTAGAAAAGGTCAAATCATGGACAGAAGTTCACCATTGAATATATGTACACTGGAATCTTAATTTATAATAATTTCTGCAGTTTGGCAACGGAAAGCATATTGCTGAGTTAAGAAAAATAAGAAAAGAAAATTGAACTTTAAGGAACATCTGCGAAACTGGGGATTTAAGTCTTTTTTGGGGATCATGAATTCTCACAGATTGCAAAAATGGCCTGGATTTCGTGGAATCTAATTTTCGTGAATATCAGACCTAGTGGCCATGAATTCTCCCTAGCCCAGTCGGAACGCAGCAGCTAAGTATTTTACTAGAATGACGCTTTAATACAACCAATTACATAGATAAATATCTAAATAGATAAATTGTCCTTCCTACACTTATTCAGTATGCTTAAGAGGAAATTTTATAGACACATATACAATGTACAGTATGTCTACCTCGTCTGGAACTGAAGCAAAGCAATCATACAAGCAAAATAAGAAATTGAAACCTTCTGCTTATAAGATGTTTTGCAGTTAGTGTTAACTATGTACTATTACCTTCATCTGTTTTGCATCGCTGCGACAATAATAGAAGTCCAATTAATACGTGATGATCTGTTTATGATGTAGATGAGAACAGTGTACAACTAAAGGAAGTGACGTATTTGTATTTATGACGTCAGAAAGAGCTAAGTAAATCAGCTACAGCTTTAAGTAACGGTAAGAATGTACGGCATGACAACAACAACAAGATAGGTTTACATCACTGATAAACACAGATACCATATCAATACGACACAGATTACTGCACCCGCGAACGCACACCCACGCACGAGTCGTGTTTCCCCGACTCCCCTTGCTCAACCAACACTCAGATAACGGATCATATTAAGTTCTATGCGGAGTGTGGAGCGCACATGATGAAGTGCTATAATTACGAAGGCCAAAATAACAGCGAGTAAACATACATTTTAACTCATTCACCCCTGAGGATTCATAATGAACTGTTCCAACCTTTGAATTGGAAGAGTTCAAATGTGTCTTCAGGGGTTAATGAGTTAAAAGATTCAATTACTCGGTATGATTTCTTTGAACCTGATCAATAATTGCAACTCCCCCCCCCCCCCCCCCAAAAT